>NW_016107725.1:528375-555248 GCF_001604975.1 Cebus imitator | reverse complement strand
TTTGAGACAGGGTCTGGCTCTGTTACCTAGGCTGGAGTGCAGTGGTGCGATCTTGGCTCATTACAACTTCCACCTCCCAGACTCAAAGCATCCTTCTACAGATGTGCACCACCATGCCTGATTAATTTTTGTATTTTTGGTAGAGACAGAGTTTTACCATGTTGCCCAGACTGGTCTTGAACTCCTGGGTTCAAGTGATCTTCCTGCCTCAGCCTCCCAGAGTGCTGAGATTACAGGTGTGAGCCACCACACCTGGCCTAGATGTTTTACGTAAGTCAGCGTGTGCAATCTGCTCAAAAACCCTGTGAAGGAGGTGGCATTCTAACCATTCAACAGATGTGTGTGCAGTTGTAGAGAGACAGCCGCATTTCCTGGCTTTTCCAACATATTAAATAATTACAGAATGCCAAGACAATCTCCATTATGAATTAGAACAATTTCATGTGCAATTATACTCAGATAAGTTCAAGCAAATTATTCTGTTTTACTTGTAGCAGATCCAAAGAGAGTTGGTTTTATATTTAGGACTATAGCTTTTCCTCTGAAAGATGATTTTTAAAAAATTGAAGTCATTCTGTCAGGTCTTGTGTATTTTTGCTTTGACACAGAGAAAGGGTATATGGTAGGGGAGAATAGTCTTGAATATCATAAAGAATTACATTCCTTTGAAGGTAGATGTTGACCTGACACAGAGAGCCCTTCCCTGCACCACTATTTGGAAAGAATTTCAAACATCTAGGATAGAGTGAAGCATCATAAATTAAGCGCGGATGCTGCTTTACAAAAATTAGATAAAGCATGTCTTGATCTGTATTGAAATGAGTGAATAGGTTTAGGAAGGGCTACATTGATTAGCAGGTATTCTACCACACCAAGCTGTTTCGTAAGTTATGTTTTCCCAAAATGCCCTTGTTACTCCGTGCATTATGTTACCATCATATCACACGGGACCTGGGCCTTCCAGAGCCTCTTCTATTAGCTCTGCTCCTGTCTCCTTGCCTGGACCGATGTCCCCCAGGCTCCTACTTCCAGCCACTTGCCTTCCCCTGCACTCTGGCAGGAGAGAGAATGAGGAGAGCTCAAGGACTGGTGTTTCTTATCATAGATATCCAAACAATTTCAGGGAGATTTTTCTTTATAATTAACCCTGAGAGGTTGACTTTTTATGCCCTGCGTAGCATGTTCCAGAGTTCCCTGAAACTCAGTATATTCCCAAACTAATTTCCTTCTGAAACAAATAAAATTCCAACTACCTATTATCTCCTTCCCAACCTCCCAATTTGTGCCAGTTTTCTCCACATTTACCTGTAGAATTGTCTTTTAATCTCTCCCCGCGCCCCTCTGCCTGCTACGTACATGTGGGATGTGAGCAACTCTCTTCTGCAAAAAACTTCTTCCCACCTATTGCCCTTCTTCCCATTGCCACACTCGCCACCTGCCTCCACCTTGTGGGACCTTGGCACATTCCCAAGCCCTTCCACACTCTGGCTTCTCCTTGCTTTTACCCCCTGCTGCTTCCTAACAACAAACCCTGCTCCAGCCAGGGCAGCCTCCAGTCCCATGTTCACAAGAGACCCTCCCTCCTCCTCTTTGAGAGAGGTTACTGCCATTGCCTTTCTTCTCTTTATGTTTTAAATCTCCTCTCCTTTGACTTGGCTTCAAGTTCCACCTTATAACTGTAGTTTTTTTCTGACTTCGAGGTCCCTATTTCCATCATTCTCTTTGCGGTACTTCAGTGAACTTGACCATAATATTAATGTTGCCTACATTTATACTTGGTTTTGGTGTTATTTCTTGGTTTGAATCTCATGTCCTCCATTATTTTCCCAAAGACCTGTAACCCAAGAGCACGTGATTTACCCTCCTTACATCCAGTGTTACTTGAAGGGACTGAGCCTACGTTTAATGCTGTATTTGGTATGTTTTATTTTATAACCACTGTTGAGAGAATACCTGGACAGTGCCCAGGTTTTAAAATTTCGAGGGGTTATAATGAACGTGTTTATAAGTGTCCCTTTAAAAGGAAAAATATACAGCAGACATCACTAACCTTTCAATTTTTATGTTTTCTCAAATAGCACCAAAGCAGCATAATATGTATTTTCTTTGTTTTCACCATTGGAATGAACCATCGATAGACATGTGTTTGTGAAATTTTAATTAATATAATGCTAAAAATTTTTCTAAATCTACAAATTTTTTTTTTGCAGTTCCTCAAAACAAAGGTGTATTTTAAGAAAAATAAACACATTTTAGGTAATTAATGCTTTTTTCCTCCTCTTCCTCATAATTAAAATATAAAGCATGTTTGTTAAGTTTTGGCTAAAAGGTTTGCCTGAGGGCAAAAGCATTCCACATGGCTGACTGTGTTTTCTAGCAGGTCCTATTTACTTACTGGCTTCCCCTGCGTAGTCAGTCTTTTTATTCTGAAGCTTTGCTTTAGCTTACTTTTTATTTTTTAAATGTTTATCTAAAGTTTATAAAGTTATTAGGATTTCTCAATATTCTCAGACTTCATCCTTCAGTTAACATTCACGTTACCTTGTGTGTTTATCTTTGTCCTGTGTCTTAAGATAGTTCCACTAGGAATTCTGGCTCTGAAATATTTAAAATGTTGACTTCAAAGTTAGTGGAACTGTGCCAAGCGTGCTTCTCTGAAGATAAATGGGAGCGCTCCTGACAAAGGACGGAGTCAGGGCCCATTAACTTAAACAGGATGCAGTGTGTCTCAGGAAGGCCAGGCTTGTTCATGGTTACAGAAGGAAAAGCCAGCCTTACATTAAAACAAAAACAAGCAGATTTTACCCTTATAAGTGATCATTCCCATGAGACACCATCTCCTTGGCGCTGTCAGCCTCCATCGCAGGAACTTCCTGCCTCAGTGCTTCCTTTCGCTCCTGAGGCGGCTGCCAAGCCCTTTGGGTGCTCTTGGGGGCATGTCCCATATGCTGAGTGGGAAGGGAAACCTAAATTTGTGCTGATCCACCTGTACTCAGCATAGCCTGTGACTGCACAAGAATGTTAGACATTGGGAGAGGCTGAGAGCCAAAACTTGCAAAAGGGGTTACTGCACACATCGCACTGCCCATGACAAAGAGTGATGACTCAGGGTTATGGCTTCCCCTGGTAAAAATTGAGAGACTAATTTCTTCTGCTCTGTTTTAAGAAAATCTTACATCATGCTTAAAAACGTTAATGCCTACATGCTTAGTAAATATTATTACGGTCTTCATTTTTGCTAGTTTGCATACAAGAGATTCTGTTCCTATCTAGGCCCCAAGATGATGTTAAACTTTGAATGGATTATATATCCACTGGAATGATGACTGTCTGAAATTTAGTTTCAATTTGTTCAAAAGCAGCTTTTGGCTAGAACTACATTCTGTTCAAAGCAAAAGGTGCCTCCAAACTCACTGGTCACCTGAGCTTGGAAATTGTTAACTTGCCCAAAGGGAGATACAGTTTTATCTCCCCTTGTGGAGCTGACATCGTCATTGGCAGCGTAGGGCATGCTGCAGCACCATTCATAGCATCCACCTGCCTGTCATTAGGCATCCAAGTGGATAGCTCGGGAAAGAAAATTCTGTCTGTAGACTGGAGGGGTTAGGAAAAGGGAAGACACAAGGTAGGACCGGAATGGACCCAAAGGACCTGGAGTTGTTCAAGTGATGACAAGGAGGGAGAACATTCTGGGCGGACGGTGTTTCTGAGCCAGTGAGGGAAGAGCCTGCACCACAGGAGCAGAGAGGCCGCTTGGAGAGAAAAGAAAAGGTTGGAATAGTTGGACGACGTTAGATTGTGGACGTGGACTTTTATCCTAAGCATAGGGGTTGCCTACAGAGTTTGATGAACAAAGTAGCAAAACAAAAGTTTTCTTTTTTGTTTTGCCTTTTTCTTTTTTCAAGGAAGATACATCTGTTGGGAAGGATGGATTGGAGTAGGGAGTGGCATGAGTGTGGCAGTTTATATAGATAGAACTGGAAGGAAAGCAAGTCTGGGAGAGAAGAGAAGTCAGGTGTGGGCGTTGATGATGCCTGGGGGATTCCCAGGTTCTGCCTGGGAAAAAAGGAGAAGCTGGGATGGAAGCTGGTAGGCTGGCAGAGTGTATGCTGTTAGCATGAGTCAGGGTATGGTAATGGATTGAAACCAGGTAAGTAGTCAGGAACCATGACACCTGCTTCCTTCTCAACCATAAGCTGACACATAACAACCAGCAGGGTAGGACAGAGCAGGTGGGTAGTTTGAGCAGCCAAGATCCCCGTGGGGCAGGCTGAGCGCCACAGAGAGGGGTGTACAGGCAGCAAAAGTAAGGATTCCTGAAAGACTCCGGGTAACAGACCCTGGACACCTGGATGGAGATGTTCATCACTGGGCAAACTGCACATTCACAGACCAAACAGAAGGCAGATCATGATCAGTTGTCCAAAAGATGCTGCCGTTTGTAGCCCACCACAAAGCAACAGAGGTGGTCTCAGAGAAATGATGGGTCTGGAAAACATCTCAAAGATAGAAGTGGTGGGACTTAGTGACTACGAGTGTGTAGGAGCCAAAGGGGAAAGAAAGGCAAAAAATTCATCCTAGTTCCCAAGCCCATGGGATACAGGATGTGGTGATTGGTAGAAACAGATTGGGGAACGAATATGAAGAGTCAGGCTTGGGAGATGTTACATGTGAAGGGATGGGGTGCTCGGGAAGAAGCATCAAAAGAAAGGAAAGGGGTGGGGAGGCTGGAGTTAAGATGAAATACTGGGGGCAAATGAACAAACTCTAGAGTCTGGCCACCCATTTATTCATTTAACGAATATTTATCACATAACCACTGTATGTCAGCCACTGTGCTAGATGCTGGCATTGGACAAGTTCTATTAATACAAGGAAATCAATTTGAAGATAAAAGATTCCAGCAAGAGGCGAGGATTGAGCTTTGAGAGATGCCCACTTATTGTGTGGGAGAAGAAAGAGGTGTGACCAGAGGAAACGGAAGAAGTGTGCCCAGGAAGAGCAGGGTAAATCTAGCCAATGTGGTATTGGGGGAACCAGAGGAGAACATTTTCAGAATGACATGGTGTAGTCAATAGCAAACATTTATTAAGCACCTTTCTCTGATGCAGAAAATGCTTTTCTCTTCACCTCATCCCTTCAAGGGTAGAAAAGCCTCCCCTGGCAGCTGAACTCACAACGTACCTGTGAGCTCCCTTTCATCCTGACTGCCGTGTTCCACAGGGAACAACCTTTAACATGCCTTCGCTACTGCCCTACGTGTTGGATTTTCTGTTGTATATGTATTTTGAATCAGAACGCTTCCTGATTTTGCCCCAAAGTGGTTTAGATATTTGTCCCCTCCAAACCTCTTGTTGAAATACGACCCCCAGCGTTGGAGGTGGAGTTTGGGTCATGGGGGTGGATCCCTCATGAGTAGCTTGGCACCCTCCCCGTGGCAGTGAGTTCTCTCTGTTACATTAGTTCACATGAGAGCTGGTTGCTTATAAAGAAACTGGCATCTCTCTTACTCTCCCCCACCATGTGACACACCTGCTTCCTCCTTCTCTTTGTATGAGTAAAAGCTTCCTGAAGCCTCACCAGAAGTGGAGCAAGTACTGGTCCCATGCTTGTACGGCCTGCAGAACCGTGAGCCAAACAAACCTCTGTACTTTATAAATTATTCAGTCTCAGGTGTTTCTTTATAGCAACACGAAGTGGACCAATACCACCCCCGTTGCTCTGTGTTATTTGGGTATTTCTTTGAATGTACAGGTGGGCTGCTGCCTGAGTTCCCTGTCCCAACTCAAGTCTTGTCCCTTTTGGCCTTTTCTTCTTGCTTTTTAAACCTCCAGTGCCACACATCTATTCTGCAGGTGTTTGTGTGTTCTCACCTTCGGGCTGCACCAGCTCGCCATCTTACTTCCTAATCCCCACTGCCCGGTCAGTGCCTCGGTTTGTTTTCATGTTTTGTTTCCTTGCCCTACCCTTCCCACACATGCTGACTTCCTGATTCTATTGCTTAACTAAGCCCTTGATACTGTGTCCCACAGCTTTAATCTTGCCACCTGCTCAGACCCGTAGTAGACCTGACCTCATTACTTCCTGCTCTGTGACCTCTCCCTGCTGGTCTTCACTTGCAGCAGGGCCCTGCCTGTTGCTACAATGTTAGTATCCTTTCTTCTGAGCTATGTCTTGAGTTCCTTAGAGGGAAGAAACACAGGTCCTAAGGCTGAATGCATTTTGAGCCCTTACGATAAACTCTGATCAGAAATATCATGGATTTCATTTTCTAGGCTGTGCTTGCTTGCACTGGTCATTTATGGGCCTGTGGTTTTGGTAGTGGGAGAACACCTCAACTGTCGGCCTTCCTGCCTTCTCCCTCCGGCAAATCCCCTCACCTCAGCCACCTCCCAGGACTAGGAGTTGGCGAAAGTAGGTTGGTCAAGAAGTCAAAGGACTCTGGGGTTTATAACACCAAGGGCTGAAGATGATGGACTGTGCTAAGGTACAGAGACACATAGCTCCCAAGTAAGTCAGATACTTCTCATTTCGGAACCACTGGCATAGAGGTCACTAGTCTAATACTCTGATAGAAAAAAAAATCCTAGTACCACAGTAGAAAGAGCTGCCTCACCTGCCAAGAGCAAGTGTTAGAACAGAAGCCTCTTACCATTCTCCTAAAAATCCCGATACTTTCACAGAATTACCCACCTCCTTGGTTCCTCATTTGGTATCAAACAGTATAGTAAAGACAGGAAAAAGCAATGGAAAAGTCCCTAACACAGTACGAACGAATCTGAGTATTTGACTTGGCACGCTCTTGTTTTCTGAGCCCTTTCAAAAACATAAATGCTGGCAGTGAGCAGCAGGCCTGCTGACTCCACACGAAGGGACCAGTGACACCGCTTCCCTTTTTTCCCGACAAGTCACTGCCTAATAAGTAAAGGAAATTGGTCATGAACATTTGAAAGAAGAACTACTCAGTCTCACCACCTGAAGATAACCGTTATTACCATGTTCATGTATTGCTTCCAAGTCCCTGTTCCATATAGAGAGTTCTTTTTAGAAATGTAATCGTGACCCTGTTTCTGTCAGCTGCTTTTTGTGAGTGTTTCCCCATGTTACCTCTTTATGAGATATAATTTTTGATGGTCTGATGTTTCCTTATGAAGTTTGTTTTTAGCACAAAATCAACCATGAGTTGTAACAGTTTGGTCAGGGCTGTCCACATCTGAAGTATCTGGTGAACTTTTAAAGAATTTGTGTTCGTCATGAAATGTAGCTGCCCTACATAAAAGTTCATACAACACAGATGTCCAGCTTGATGACTTATAAAAGGAACACTTGTGATGTGACATAGACCCTCGCCAGCATTTACAGCCTCCATGAAGGACATGCTTCTCTCCAGTGATGACCCTTTTCCTTTCTGTCTGTAATCGCTGTCCCGACTTTGGTGATTCACTTCCTTGCTTTTCATCATAGGCTTACTACCCAGTGAAATATCCCGAAACAATGATGTTTCCTTTTGGTGGGTTTAAGTTTTTTGTAAATGACATCACATAGTGTGTGTTCTGCTGTATCTGCTTTTTTCTTTAACAGCATTTTTTTTTTTAAGAGGGTCACCTAGGCTGGAGTGCGGTGGCACAAACAGTGAGAACCGCAGCCTTGACCACCCGGGCTCAAGTGATCCTCCCACCTCAGCCTCCTGAGTAGTTGGGACTACAGGTGCTGCCACTTTGCCCAGCTAATTTTTTTTTGATGTTTTTAGAGATGGGGTACTGTTTGTTGCTCAGGCTGGTCTCAAACTTTTGGTCTCAAGTGGCCTTCCCACCTGGACCTTCCAAAGTGCTGGAATTACAGGCATGAGCTATCGTGCCCAGCCTTAACAGTGTGACTTTAAGGTTCATTGGTGGTGATGGGTGCACCAAAATTACAGAAATCACCACCAAAGAACTTATCCACATAATGAGAAACTACCTGTACCTCCAAAACTATTGAAATACATGAATTTTTTTAGCCACGTACCTATTCTACAGCATAACTATACCACAGTTTATTTACTCGCTGTTGATATACCTTAAGGCTGTCTCTAACTGTGTAGACATGCACACACAGTCTAGTATATGTTTCTGGTATATGTAAGCACTTATTTCTGTGATGAATTTATCTGGGAGTAGAATTGCTAGGTCCCTGGGTATGTGCTAATAAATCATGTCACTTAATATTGCCAAACTCTTTCTAAATGGATTCTATCAACATAAACCCCATCAACAGTGAATGAACATTCCTGTACATATCCTTGCCAACACTTAATATTGTTAGACTTTTGAATTTTTGTCAATCTGATGAATCTGTAGAATATAACATGATTTTTAATTTGCATGTTCCTTTTTACTAATGAAGCTGAATAACTCTTCTCTTGTTTTCTCTCCTTTTCTTTCTCTTTCTCTCCCCTTTTTTTTCTCTAGAAAAAAAATTTGTAAAGAAAGAAAAAAAGAAAAATTTTGTAAAATTCTATTTTTCTCATTTGGTCAGCTGTCTTATAGATTTGTAGTAGTTATTTACATATGTTAGATCTAGTCTCTGTGGCAAATGTCTTTTCCCATGTGGTGGTTTGCCCTTTCACTTCCTTCTGGTTGTCTTCTGATGACCAGAAGTTCTTGACTTTCATGTAATACTTTCTGTCATTTATTTATTTATTATTTTTTTAAGACGGGGCTTCACCATGTTGGTCAGGCTGGTCTTGAACTCCCGACCTCAGGTGATCCGCCCGCCTTGGCCTCCAAAGTGCTTGGATTACAGGCGTGAGCCACCGCACCCAGCCTTTCTGTCATTTTTTTTCCCCTTTATGACTAGTGCTTTTTGTGTTTTACCTGGTGACATTTTTCAGCGAAAACCTTGAGTTGGTTATCACAAAGGATGTGAGTCTGTTGGAATCAAAGGTGGGCTTTGTAGAGACGGGTACCGGGTGCGTCCTAGTGCTGAGAACTGAAGGCTAAGAGCTGAGAGTCCTCAGGCACAATAGCTCTAGCTTTTCCAGAAGGCGTTTAAAGAGGGCTGTGATCTCTGAGGATGGCTGGTTCGGGACATTCCAAGGAGACAGAGCTGTCTGCGTGATGGCCAGGGCGCTCCCCTCTGCCTCAGCTGCTGGGCTGTGCCTCCTGTGCCCGTGCCTGTTCCTTCCTTTATTCAGTGCAGCCTCTGAGCTTGTAAAGTCCCATGGTGTGTTGTATAGAAGACAGGATTTTGAAAACATGTTGGACTCATCATAAGAAGTAAAATGAACACTTCCTCCTAACTGTGATAATGTTATCCTATATAATCCTCTCAGACCACATGTTATCAAAGAAGGTCAGGGTTAGTCTGGTTGCCATTTTTACCTGGAAGTCTTTTACTTTATTTTTTGATATTCAGGATTAATCATCTCTTAATCCTCTGTGCGTCATTCATTAACTGCCTTCAGTTTTCACTTTTCTTCTCCTCTTATGTTTTCTTTGATTTATGATTTTTAAAATTAATTGATAGCAAAATGAATGACCTGTCCACAAGAGTGGCCATTGCGAGAAAAACTCATCCCCAGGTGTGGACACTGCGGAAAGAACTCATCCCCAGGTGTGGACACTGTGGAAAGAACTCATCCCCAGGTGTGGACATTGTGGAAAGAGCTCATCCCCAGGTGTGGACATTGGAGGCTGTGTCTCCAGGTGCCTGCAGACACCCTGTAGTGCAGTAGCTCATGCTCCATATGCTTTTTGGGGTCATAGAGCACTTTGAAAATCTGATGAAAATGGAGGAGGGAAGAGGAGACCCCTGATGTTACTTATGCTGTGCCCCAGAGACTCCTTGGACTTTAGGTTAAAAACTCCTCCGAAGTCCATGAAAGAAGGATCTTGTTGGAAACTGCTGCTGAGGAAGATCCCTGACTGCTTACCTTGAGCAGTGGGCCATGAGAGCAGCGTTCCTTTCTGACCCCACTCCCCATTTAGTCCTCGGGGCAGGTGTTTTAAAATCTGTGGTCTCTGGTGTGGATTTGGGCACAGGATGCTGCTGGGTCCGTTGTTTCCTCAAACCTCCCCACCAGAACTCCCTGTGCGGACCATTTCTTACTAACCTGTTAAACCAACGGGCGTGAAGCCGCAGGCAAGACCGTCAGGCAAAACCTGCCTCTGGGGGCCTCTTCCCTAGACACGGTTGTACTGGATGGTGTCAAGCTGCAGGGCCACACGGACACTTCACTTTAGAAAGCGAGGATGGGTGTGGTTTTTGTTACCATCTTTTATTTCCTCTCTTCTGCATGATTCTTAATAGTCCCCTGCCGGATCTCCCAGCTTCCTTTTCATGCTGTCATCTCCTGCCTACCATTGTCATCTTGCCCTTGGATACTCCAGTGGCCCTCATCTCCAGGACAGGCTGTAACCCTTTAGCTTCTGATTCACGCTATCCTAGTACATCCCCTGCCGGCCAGCCCAGTGCTTTCCTGCTGCCACATTGGGTATGCATTGCACATCTCCCATAGAAAGTCCTTCTCACCTCCATGTGTTTAATTCCTGTCTCCATGGCACAGCCCAGGTGTGGTTCCCTCCATAAAGCATGTTACAATGCCCCGAATTCTTTCTTAAGGGCTTCCATTTTTCCATGGAGTTTCGTGGAGCTTGAAGGGGAAGAAGTTGGGCTGAGATCCTGCCGTTTCCATCAGCTGTGGATTGATAGTTCTTTTCACTGAAGGCTATTGTCAGAAAGCATTTCATATTGCCCTGTAAGCTACAGTACGTATTTATTCCGAAAAGGAGAACTGTTGGCTCACTGGCTTCAACTTTCTCAGATAATGTTGAATTGTTTCCCCAAGTGCTTGTACGAATTTACAAAGTAACAGCGTTCCGCCTTTCCATGTCCTTGCCATCTCTCAGCATTGTTTGGCTTCTTCATTTTTGCCCATTGTTTGGGTTTAAAATAATAACTCATGGATTTAATTCGCATCTTCACATTCTAGTGAGATTATCATATCTTTCTATGTGTGTATTAGGCATTCTTGTTTCTTCTTTGTGCTGTGTCTTTATTTCTTTCACCTGTTTGTCTTTTTCATTTCTAAGCATTCTTTAGATATTCTAGATATCCCTTGTGGGATAATAAGAGACCATGTGTTTTCCCGGGTTCCTTCTATTTTGTTCCACTGTCACATCTGGGGTGCTGCGTCCTTCTGCATGGGCTGAGGTAGCTCATTGTGATCTACTTGCCATGACCAGGAAGGCAGAAGGGATGGGGAAAGCACACCATTTGCTTTAAAGCATGACCTGGGCCAGGCGCGGTGGCTCACACCTGTAATCTCAGCACGTTGGGAGGCCAAGGAGGGCGGATCACGAGGTCAAGAGATCAAGACCATCCTGGCCAACATGGTGAAACCCTGTCTCTATTTTTAAAAATACAAAAATTAGTTCCGCATGGTGGTATGCACCTGTAGCCCCAGCTACTTGGGAGGCTGAGGCAGGAGAATCACTTGAACCCGGGAAGCAGAGGTTGCAGTGAGCTGAGATCACCCACTGCACTCCAGCTTGGCAACAGAGCGAGACTCCATCTCAAAAAACAAAAACAAAAACAAAGCACGACCTGGAGGTCATGTCACTTCTGCTGATGTCCAGTGGGCTGGAACTTAGGTCTCTGCACACACCAGGTTGCAAGGGAAGCTGGGAAATGAAGTCTGTTTTCCACACAGCCCTTTATCTAGCTAACAATTTGAAGAGAATGGATCGGAGCCTGCTGACGGATTGAAAGACTTGGAAGTGTTTAACCCTGAGACAGACTAAAGAAAATATAATTATCTTCAAATTAATTGTCTCCCAGTAAATCTTTTTCTGATAAATGTTCATATATTTTGTATTATGAAAACTTTGCTTCAAGTTTAATATTGCAATTTGCCAAACCTGCTTTTTTTTTTTTTAACTTTAGAAGTGTGTTTATGATTAGCAAAGAAAATATAAAGGGGAAATAATAGGAAATGAGATGACTTCTGTATCTACTGAAACAAAATTTATAGAGTTAATTGGCCAGAAAAACGATATCATGTTTATTATTTTTGCAAATGTTGTGGAAGACGGAATCTTAGTTTGTTTTTGTCAAGCTCACATTCCTCTTAAGGTGTACAAGTTAGATACGGTTTTAAGCTGGTGGATGTGGGAATTTTACGGGCTTACGACATGGGTTTCTCTGTCTCTGTCTCTCTCTCTTCATACCTTAGCTAATGGTGTACGACCTTTGATTTCTCCAGGTATGGCGTAAGTCCTGAGAACATTATCCTCTATGGTCAGAGCATTGGGACTGTCCCCACGGTAGACTTGGCCTCGAGGTATGAATGCGCAGCGGTCATTCTCCATAGCCCTCTGATGTCTGGTTTGCGTGTGGCTTTTCCGGATACCAGGAAAACATACTGCTTTGATGCTTTCCCCAGGTAAGTTTGTGCTTGTACAACAAGTGGTAAGTCAGCCAGTGACCGTGTTCATATCCGATGCTCCCATTAGCTGTGTAAATATTTACTGAATGAAGCCTACGTCAGACCCTGCCCCGGGTGCCACAGGGCATGTGGAAGCAGATATGACACACACTATCCAGAGATTTTATCCTCCCTGGCCTGACTCACTTGTGAAAATCTCCCAGAGGATGCATAAGGACCTTGAGTCTACTGACGCCTGGGGTTAATTGATTCAGCTGTAACATACAGGATTTTTAACACCACAGCACCTGTACATCCTAAAGGAACTTACAGCTCAGCACTCGCTCATTCATTCTGAGACAGGTCTTGCTGAGGCATGAGCTGTATGCAACATGTGGGATGGGGCAGTTAGTGGTGTAGACACTCAAAAGCTTCAGGCAAGCAAGCGGTTTTGAAATTCCTCTTACTTTTTCAGTTGGACAGTACAGGTAAGGGAAAAGGTACCATGCTCAGTCAATCTTTGTAAATAGAAGAATAAAGGCAAAGTGAGTTACTTGACAAGCCCAGGCTTTGATCTCCGGTAAATAGCCACAGAAATGGCATAAATGAACAAACTCATCTGCCACCCCCTATTCTGCTCTGCCAGTTTAACCAGATCTCACCCCTGCAGAGGTGCCAGCATCCACCCCCGAAAGCTAAAAACGAGAGCGTCTGCTGCACCCCCGGCTTTGCCGCCAGCCCACTGGAGGGAGCAGAACAGCTGCCAGCCTAGCTGCTCCTGTTGTCCAGTTCCCAGTAATAGAAGCAAGAAGGATGTACTGTAACTACAAAGCAACGAGCACACTGGCTTCTTGAATTCCTGTTTGAACATTTCTACTTGTTTTTTTCTTTAAAAAAAAAAAAAACAAACAAACAAAACCTAAGCCAAGATGAGGAAAGTATTTTTAAATCAAATTTTTCCCCCATAGTCCTTGCTAAGGTGGCCTAGAATTGTTACCCCCAGGACTGGCCAGCTCAGGTTGCCATTTTATAGAAAAACCCCAGCAGAAAAAAGACACAGTTTTAGGGTTTTAATTGACCCATTAATTGCTTTCATTCTGCTATTGCTGGAAAAAAAAAAACATAAAAGATCACCGTTTGGTTACATAAACTTCTGTTATACAAACTGTCTCCTTTTACAGAAAGGAACCTTTTGTTAACACCCTGGGTGAACTTCAGTTTTGTGCAGTTTGTACCAGGATTCAATGAGATTCAACGTCATGGGAAAGTTGTACTGCAAATTTCTAGTGGTGTGGCTGGGAATGCTAAGTAGGGCTAATGTGCCTCTCAAGTGTGGCCTTATTTGTGCTGAATTGGTAATGAGAGGTCAGTTTGCTGAAAGATGGATGCTTAGCATGTTTGTGGGAAGCAATCCCAGGAATTACCCTGGTAACAAAACTGATAGGTTGTTTTTTTTCCCCTGGCTCGTAAATTAGCGTATATACCCTAAAAGACAGCCATGCCAACGAATTATTAATAACAAATGAGCAACTAATCTTATCCTGAGTTTGTCTGGTGTGGCAGGTAGTGGACTATGCATTTCGTCTTCATGTTCCCCGTCATCTTCACAACAGTCTTAAGAAGTTTGTCGGCCGCGCATGGTGGGTCGCGCCTGTAATCCCAGCACTTTGGGAGGCCGAGGGGGGCAGATTGCCTGAATTCAGAAATTCAAGATGGCAAAACTCCGTCTCAACTAAAAATAAAAAAAAGGCATGGTGGTGCATGCCTGTAATCCCAGCTAATGGGGAGGCTGAGGCACTAAAATCGCTTGAACCAGGGAGGCAGTGAACCGAGATTATGCCACTTCACTCCAGCCTAGGCGACAGAGTAAGTCTCTGTCTCAAAAAATAAAAGATGTTTGTCCCATTACTATGCTCATTTTATAGATTAGGAAACTGAGACTTTGAGAGGTTAAGTAATTCATTGAATTAAGGTCGATGATTGGAGGACAGGCACAATGGCTTACACCTGTCATCCCAGTGCTTTTTGAGGCCAAGGTGGGAGGATCACTTGAGGCTGTAAGACCAACCTGGATGACACCATAGCAAGACCTGTCACTACAGAAAAAATTTAAAAGTTGGTCAGCCATAGTGGTGCACATCTATAGTCCCAGCCCCTCAGGAGGCTGGGCTGGGAGGATTCCTTGAGCCCAGGACTTTGAGGTCACAGTGAGCTAGGATTACACTACTGTACTCCAGCTTGGGCAACAGAGGAAGACCCTGTCTCTTAAAAATTGTTTTAAACAGGCTGATGATTGAGACAACTAAAAAAAGACTACTCGTAATATTTATGTCATTAATTATTAATATGATAGATTTCAAACCATTAATGGTTACATTGACTTTCATCATGAATTGAATTTGGTAAACATTTTCTTAATATGTCCATTGCTGCCAAACGGCAGAATCATCTGTGTCTCTTCCCTTAAAAGAGGATACTTTCACGTTTCCTTTTAGTATTAAATTTTAAAATAGGAACAGGAATCCAGATTATTATTTCATTTATAGTTTATTTTCTTTTACCTCCTTTATACTTGGGATCAGATGATGGCATTCAACTTCAAATACACCCTCCAGGCAGTGGAGATTCTCTAAAACTGTGCAGCACGGAACATAGGCCCAGGTCCATTGTAACTGCTGAGTACATATCTTTTTAATTGAGTATAATTGAACTCTCTTAAAGGAAGTCATTTTAAGTGGGAATTGAACATTGAAAACACATGGACACAGAGAGGGGCACAACACACACTAGGGCTGTTGGGAGTTGGGGACAAGGGAACTTAGAGGATGGATCAATAGGTGCAGCAAACCACCATGGCACACGTAGACATATGTAACAAACCTGCACGTTCTGCTTCTGTATCCCGTTTTTTTTAGAATAAAGAAAAAAATATGAACCTCCCAGTAAAAATAAAACCCACAGTTTTAAAGCTAAAAAAAAAAAAAAAAATTAAGTACAGAGGAAAAGGAGGAAAAGTAGGTTTCCAAATAAGATTTCCAATATGCATAATTGAATACTGCCACAGTGCTCTGATCTTTGCAAATTACATGGCTGATGAGGTTTTGCAATCTTTCTGGGATGTCTTGAAGTGGTCTGCGGCTCCTTGAGTTTTTAATAAAGGAGACAGTTAGATGACAGTTGTTTGTAGATCTTTGGAATGTGTAATTGATGTTAGAGCTCTTTATTATCTCCACGACCTCATTCCTGATATTTAATAGTCTGAGCTTCAGTTTTCTCCTTGATAAAACAAGAGATGGTCATTCCTTTCTCATTGTGCTTCATTAAATATTAAACAAGATTTTGTGTGTTAAGTGCAAAGCACCTGTCTATGGTAAATGTTTAAAAAATGTTAGCTGTTACTTTTACCAAAAAGATTCCCACAAATATTACAAATTGGTATCCTTTTGTAACTTCAACTAGGATCAAATATGGAAAGAGAAGTAAACTTTAAGAGGCCCTTTGGCAGGACAGAATGGTGAGAGATCCATTTCTCTTGATTCATTTGTGGATGAAATGAGTGTTATCCCCATCAGAGAAGTCGCCTACACACCCAGCTCAACCAGTGCTTAAAGTCTTTTGGATTTCTCTTTGGGATGTGCCTTTGGAGGCTGAAGCATATTCTTTTAAAGATCCTCAAATATTCATCCTTTGAGAGTAGATCTGATTTTTGTGGAGAAGTCATTTGGAATAAGATCTAGGCATTACTTGCTTCTGTGAAATGGGATGTGAATCGTTGAGTCGATTCTGAAGGTAGCTCTCAAAAAAGAACTCTGAAGTCTTGATTGGCAGCAGATTAAGTGTCCAGCTTTCCAAAGAGACCTTCATTTGATATGTTAAGTTCTGGCCCATTTTTTTAATACTCAAAAAATATGAATATATTAAAATAGTAGTTACTTGTTTGCTAGTTAGATGCTCTGAAGAGCTCTGTCTTTAATAAAATACTTTAACAAACGCAACGGCCAAATGCAGTGTTGTATTCTTGACTGGATCCTGGAACAGAAAAAGGACATTAGTGGAAAAACCAGCGAAATCCAAATAAAGTCTGGAGCTTAGTTCATAGTAATGCACCAGCGCTGGTGTTTTAGCTTTGACGGATGTATCCTGGTAATGTACAGTGTCGTACGTTGTACTTTACAGGAAGTGGGTTAGGAGTATGCAGGGGCAATTTTTTTTTTTTTTTTTTTTTTTTTTTTTTTGACAGAGAGTCCTGCTGTGTTGCCCAGGCTGGAATGCACTGGTGCCATCTCAGCTCACTGCAACCTCCCCATCCCGATTCAAGCGATTCTCCTGCCTCAGCCTTCCAAGCAGCTGAGATTATAAGCATGCGCCACCATGCCCAGCTGATTTTTATATACACTCTTATTATCTTTACACCTTTCCTGCCAGTTCACAATTATTCTAAAATGCAAAGTTGATTTAAGAAAAATAATAAATTACCAGAAAAAAAGCGAAGCAAGGAGAACCCAAACTGTTATGATGTGTTAATGTAGGTTCATCAAACGTACCACTGTGGTGGGGACATTGGTAACGGGGGAGGCTCTTCATGTGTGGGGACAGGGAGGTAGACGGGAAATCTCTGTACTTTTCTCTCAGTTTTGCTGTGGACCTAAAACTGCTCTAAAAGATAAAGTCCTTAATATAAAAAACAAAACAAAACCAAAAATACATGGTGTTGTTTTCCTGCCTGTGGAGATGTATAAACTTATCATTCAGTGTGATGTGTATTATCTGTGAGCCTAACTCTTTCCGCCTCCCCCTTTCCGTTTTGCAGCATTGACAAGATATCTAAAGTCACCTCTCCTGTGTTGGTCATTCACGGTACAGAGGATGAGGTCATCGATTTCTCCCACGGCTTGGCGATGTACGAGCGCTGTCCCAGAGCCGTGGAGCCCCTCTGGGTTGAAGGGGCTGGGCATAACGACATAGAGCTTTATGCACAATACCTAGAGAGACTAAAACAGTTCATATCTCACGAACTTCCTAATTCCTGAAGACGACAACTTGATCTTACCTCATTTACTGTGAACAGAAGAGTCCTCTGTTTTGCACATGCTTTAACTGGGTAGCTGTAAAGGCTTGATAACCAAGAAGAAGTGCCCAACCTTTAGGGTGTTCTAATCAAAGAGCTGATGAAATCTCAGTCTTTTGTCTCTAGAGGTTGTTCTGCTAACTCACACAACACGTTAAACTGAACAGTTGGGATTCCCAGCTTCATTACCTTGCAGGAATGGGAATGAGAGCTGAATGTAGGGACAGTTTTCTAGTGCTGTATAAAGTAGCCTCGCATCTGTTTCTCAACCTGACCCATCATTTCTGGTTCATTCATGCAGTCCTCACTCCTGTCTCCACCAGTGTTCTCAGTATTTGACATGAAGCTCTCTTTCTGCCACTGGATCCATTTGTGAAGCTGTGATGGTGTAACTGGAAAACTTGTGGTGAAATTCTTTTATTAATTTTTGTCAAAATGCTGATCTTTCCCTGGACAAATGAACTGAAGGGTAATTTACTGGAACTATTGTGTACAGCTTCATCCACTGTAACCATATAAATATAACTGGAATATTCTTAAACAAAAAGAAATGAGGGGTTTTTTTAAGTGTAAATTTATTACTAGCCAACAGAGTTTTAATATTTTGATTGTCTGGGTTGGTTTAACAAAGAGCCTAGCTGACTTTCCTTCTGTAAAGTCCTCCTTGTAGGCTTTTTTAAAGTACTGTACATATTTGCAATCACATTGTGCATAGATTCTTAATGGTAGATATGATTTCTTTTGTCAGGCTACAACAATGAACTGCAAATTCCTTGTTTGTAATGTAAATGATTGAATACATTTTGTTAATATGTTTTTATTCCTATGTTTTGCTATTAAAAATTTTATAACATTTCCAAGACAAAAATTCCAAGTTTATGCTTTGAAGAATTTATGTAATTAAAATTTCACTAAACTAATCTTTTTAGTTTAGGAATTATTTGGGTTTTGACACTGGAGTTGCGCCGAATAAGCATCAGAATTAGAAGATGCTTGGAATTGCTACACTACTTGTATTGGTCAGGGGTTTGGATTTGGGGGTTCTTTGGTTTTAATTTGTTTTTTCCAAATTTAAAAGCCTTAAATGTACTGTAAGCCTCAGATCGTTGTACAGCTGGACTGCGCCTGATCGCCAGTTTGTGTACTGCTGCTTGGATGCAGCACAGTGGTGGAAATGGAATAAAGGATGCATGGATCAGAATGTGTGGGCCGGTGCAGTGTTTTTCTTCATCTCTCCATCAAAGAAAATAGTGAATAAGAAAACAATTTTTGGTCTTAATGTAAGAAGAAACCCTTGGGGCTTTCAAACTACACCATCTTTCTCAAGGTATATGTTTTTGTTCTATAAAAGGCCTTAGATTACTTTTGGAAGAAGCCAAGATAGAAAGCATATGGCAGTAAAGTGCACATGGTATCTAAATAGAAGATGCAGTGGATTCTGGCTACGAAACAGAACCGATGAAGGTGACGTCCTTGCGACCTGGCTCAGAGGGAGGACATGCCTCTTTTGTCGGGAAGCCTGAAACAGGTGTGTTCCGTAGAGTTTTCAGCCCTTTGACCACCTGAGGAGAAAAGAGCGGCCGAGGGGTGCTAGTTTTCAACTCTTGGAACACACTCTCCTGAGCGTGCAGTGGGAGGAGGTGGTGGTCAGGAAGGTGTGAGGACATGGGAGTGTGCACCTGCCAATGTGAGCGACATGCATGTGCAGGCTACTCCTTACTGATCTTGAATCGGGTGGGTGGGACTGGCTCACACATGAGGAGGGTATTTTCTAGTCTTTTTCAGATGAGCCTGTGCAGAGACAGGATTGCGACCATATCTAATCTCTGTCTTTGTATCCAAGCTTGTGATATTGACGTCATTCCCTCATTTCTCTGGGCCTCTGATGCATTTTTCCCCTTTTTGACGATACTTAGGGCACGTAAGCATTAAATGAAATCATGGCTATGCAAATACTGTCCATGTTTAGCTGTACTATATTTTTTACAAAGGGTTTAACTGTTGCCCAGGCTGGAATGCAGTGGTGTGATCACGGCTCACTGCAGCCTCAACCTCCCAATCCTCCCATCTCAGCCTCCCTAATTAGCCACCATGCCTGGCTAATTTTTATGTTTTTTGTAGAGATGGGGTTTCACCATGTTTCCCAGGCTGGTCTCAAACTCCTGACCTCAAGCGACCCTCCCTCCTCGGCCTGGCAAAGTGCTGGGATTACAGGTGTGAGCCTCCATGCCCAGCATTTAGTGCGTTATAAAGCACTGTAAATTGTACTACTGACAGCAGAGCTTCTTGATCAAGATGAAGGTCTCAAAAGAGAATAGAGCAATAGCATTTGGTGGCAAAATTAATCTTGAAACCTCAAGGGATTAAAGCTTTAGATTTGGTTTATTTAAAATATAAAACTTTCATATTAAAAATAGCATACTCTAATGACAAATTTGGGGTAAAACATTATAAAGCATGTGCTAGATAACGTAAAAATACATTTAGTTATTCAATGATGAGACACTCCATGTGTAAAGAGCATAGGACATGAAGAGACTTCATAAGAGATTGTAATAATCACAGATTTAATTAAATAATCAAATAGCTACAGATTTAAATAGTAAAATTCCATTTTATATTATAAAGTTGCTATAAATATTTAAAATATAATGTCCGTTGGTGGTGAGGGTATGGATAAATGGGTTCTCTAAAATTACACTACTAACATATATCACATAGGTACAAACTTTCTTTTTTTTTTTTTTTTTTTTTTGAGACAGAGTCTCCTGCCTCAGCCTCCCGAGTAGCTGGGACTACAGGCGCACGCCACCACGCCCAGCTAATTTTTCTATTTTTTAGTAGAGACGGGGTTTCACCGTGTTGGCCAGGGTGGTCTTGATCTCTTGACCTTGTGATCCGCCCACCTTGGCCTCCCAAAGTGCTGGGATTACAGGTGTGAGCCACCGTGCCCAGCTGATACAAACTTTCTAAAGTGTACCTTGACTCAAAATCCTAACAATGTTCAGGAATTTAATCTAACTAATTGTTTCTAGGAATTTAGCCTTAGGAAATAATCAAGATAAGATAGACTTCAATGGGATAATTACTGCTCTAAGTAACAGTGAAAGCTCACAGTCTGTTGTCAGCCATAGGGATTTAATTATTATGTTTATACAACAAATTACTCTGTAACCGTAATAGATAATACCATAGAATAGTTATTTAGTGACATGAAAATATTTTCAAGAGCCAGGTGTGGTGGCTTACACCTGTAATCCCAGCTACTCAGGAGGCTGAAGCCAGAGGATCACTTAAGCCCAGGAGTTTGAGGCTGCAGTGAGCTGTGATCATGCCACTGCATCCAGCCTGGGTGACAGAGTGAGACTCTGCCTCTTAAAAAAACAAAAACAAAAACAAAAAAACGAAACGAAAAGAGGCAATTGAATCTCATCAACAGAAATGTGCCTCTGTTAACATTTTGGTGTGTAGCCAGCTGTGTGTCCAAGTTTGGGGCTGTGGGGGAAGCGTGGGAAGCGTGGGGGGAAATCACACACATGAACTATTTGAGGGAGATAGGGTCACGCTCTGTCACCCAGGCTGAAGTACAGTGGCATGATCATAGTTCACTGTAGCCTCAAACCCTTGGGCTCAAGCAATCCTCCTGCCGCAGCCTCCTCTAGCTGAGACCACAGGTGTGTGCCACCACACCCAGCCAATCTTTTTATTTTTCATAGAGGTGGAGATCTCTCTATGTTGCCCAGGCTGGTCTCAAACTCCTGGCCTCAAGTGATCCTCCTGCCTCGGCCTCCCAAACTGTTATAATTTTAGGCATGAGCCACCACACCCGACCTGCTAAGTGTCTCTTTAATATACTTTTACAAAGAGGAATGTCCAAACCCATTCTTCCGGATTCATGTTTAGTAGTTGTTATATAAAATGATATCAGTGAGAGCTTTTCTTATCGTAATTTGTTCTGGAATACCACTGGATGGCACTACCTAACTCCCCCAGAAAATGTTACTTTTTCTAAAGAGGACGAGTATTCTGGGTAAATCACCTTCCCCTGTGTGTGAGGGTTATGCAGCCAATAAATGAAGTGCATATAAATATGGCATTTCACTCTGTCCAGCTCTAAGACCTCCTACCTGAGGCTTTGCCCACTAGGATTTCAGTGGAAGACATGGCATTTCCCATTGAAGCTTTCCCAGAGCTTGCCCTGCCGGATGGGTTCCGGGCAGAGGACCACAAAGCAGCCCTGCAGCAGGAGGCCCGCCTGCTCCTGGCCCTGTTCCTTTTCAGCCAGAGACCTGGCCACTGCCTGGGCCTCAGAATCCTCATGTGTGAGGTGAGGGATCCATTCCATCTGCAGTTCTTTTATGTGTGTATGGTAAGATATACATAACATAATTTACCTTTTAAACCTTTATTAGGTGTGCCAGTTCAGGGGCATTAATGCATTCACATTGACATTGACATCACCACCGTCCATCTCTAGTACTTTTTCATCATTCCAGACTGAAACTCTGCACCCACTAAGCACTAACTCCCCATTCCCTCCTCACCCAAGCCCCTGGCACCCACCATTCTACTTCGTCTCGGAATCACCCGCGGGGGGTGCAGAACAGCAAGGGTTGCTGCCTGTTCCTTCCTCTGGTAGCTTCATCCCAGAAGGGCACCTGCCAGATGTCAGCCAGAGCTCTCCTGTATGAGGTGCCTCTGGATATACAGGGCTCGGGGTGCCTGAGGAGGCAGTGTGTCCCTTGTCAGCGCTCCAGTGCTGTGCTGGGTGCCCCGGTGCTCCCTTCAGAGCTGCTGGGCAGGGACGTTTAAGTCTGCTGCAGTGGGGCTCACAAGCACCCATTTTCCCAGGTGTGTGACCCGGGAAGGTGGAGCTTTTTTTTTTCTTCTTATTTTATATTTATTTTTTATTGCATTTTAGGTTTTGGGGTACATGTGAAGAACATGCAGGATTGTTGCATAGGTACACACGTGGCAGTGTGATTTGCTGCCTTCCTCCCCTTCACCTATATCTGGCATTTCTCCCCATGCTCTCTCTCCCCACCTCCCCACTCCCTCCTGTCCCTCCCCTGTTTCCCCCAACAGACTTTTTTCCCCCCATTTATTTATTTTATTGCATTTTAGGTTTTGGGGTACATGTGAAGAACATGCAAGATTGTTGCATAGGTAGACACGTGGCAGTGTGATTTGCTGCCTTCCTCCTCATCACCTACCTCTGGCATCTCTCCCCTTGCTATCTCTCCCCAGCTCCCCACCCCCCACCATCCCTCCCCTATTTCCCCCCAACTGACCCCAGTGTGTAGTGCTCCCCTCCCTGTGTCCATGTGTTCTCATTGTTCAACACCCGCCTATGAGTGAGAACATGCAGTGTTTGATCTGCTCTTCTGTCAGTTTGCTGAGAACACTTTTACACTGTTGGCAGGAGTGTAAATTAGTTCAACCATTGTGGAAGACAGTGTGGCGATTCCTCAAGGACCTAGAAATAGAAATTCCATTTGACCCAGCAATTCCATTACTGGGTATATATCCAAAGGATTATAAATCATTCTACTATAAGGACACGTGCACACGAATGTTCATTGCTGCACTGTTTACAATAGCAAAGACCGGGAACCAACCCAAATGCCCATCGATGATAGACTGGACAGGGAAAATGTGGCACATATACACCATGGAATATTATGCAGCCATCAAAAACGATGAGTTTGTGTCCTTTGTAGGGACATGGATGAACCTGGAAACCGTCATTCTCAGACTTTATTTTTAAGTCCCTGCCGGGCTGCTGCGTTCTTTCAGAGATGCCCTGCCCGGCAGGGAGGGAGTCCAGCCTCAGCCTGCCAGCAGAGGCGCTGCTGAGCTGCCGCGGGCGGGCTCCCCCAGCTGCGGTGTAGACGCCTTGATACCTTGTTTACACACGCAGGGTTAGAACTGCCCGGTCGTGGTGGACGCCTCTCCCCGCCCCGAGCTCCACCGTCCTGGGTCGAGCTCAAACCTGTGCTGGCTGCGAAAATCTCAAGCCAGTGGGACTCAGCTTGCTGGTCTTTGTGGGGGTGGGGCCCGCCCAGGTCACCTGGCTCCCGCCTTCAGCCCCCTGTTTCCAGGGCGTGGGTGGTTCTCCCTCGCAGGTGTTCCAGGCCTGGCTGAAACGGCTGCCCCGTTTTGTGCTGGAAGCCGCCGCGCTGGTGTGGTCGGCCCTGGCGGGAATCTCCTGGTCTCTGGGCCGTGAAGACTGTGGGAAAAGCGCAGTATCTCACCCAGAGTGCTGGAGGGCCCGGGAAAGTCCCCGCTGGCCTCCCTTCTTAAAATTTTATTTTATTTTATTTTTATTTATTTTTTTATTTTTAAAATAAAGATGGGGTTTCACCATGTTGGTCAGGCTGGTCTTGAACTCCCAACCTCCGGTTATTCGCCCAACTTGGCCTCCAAAGTGCTTGGATTACAGGTGTGAGCCACCACGCTCGGCCACCCCCGCTGGCCTCCCTTGGCAAGGAGGGCGAGTTCTCTGTCCCTTGCACTTCCTGGGTGAGGCAACCCCCACCCTGCCTCAGTGTGCCCTCCTTGGCCTACACCCACTGTCCAACCAGTGCCATTGAGATGAACCTGGCGCCTCGGCTGGAAATGCCCAGATCACTGGCCCTCTGCTGGGAACTGCGCTCGGAGCTGCTCCTGTTCAGCTGTCTTGGTGGAACTCTACTTTCTGTCTCCACAAATGGGACCGCTCTAGGTAACTCAGGTATGTGGAATCATTAAGTGTATCTATCCTTTTGTGTCTGGCCTATTTCCTCAAGGTTCGTTCATGTGATATATTTCGTTCCTTTTTAAAGCTGAATGATTTTCCAGTGTATGTATATACCATGATATTAGTCCGTTTTCATGCTGCTGTTAACAGAGACTGGGCACTTTACAAAAGAAAGAGGTTTATTGAACTTACAGTTCCATATGGCTGGGGAAGCCTCACAATCACGGCAGAAGGCAAGGAGGAGCAAGTCACATCATACATGGAAGGCCCCAGGCAAAGAGAGAGCTTGTGCAGAGAAAGTCCTGTCTTTAAAACCATCGGATGTCGTGAGACCCATTCACTGCCACGAGAACACCCTGGGAAAGACCCTCCCCCTTGATTCAGTTATCTCCCACTGGGTCCTTCCCACAACATATGGGGATGATGAGAGCTATAAGAGGAGATTTGGGTGGGGACACAGAGCCCAACTATATCAGCCATATTTTCTTTATCCACTCAAGTGTTGATGAAAACTCTGGTTATTTACACCTTTTGGCTATTATGAACAGTGCTGCTGTGAACATGAGTGTGCCAATATGTTGGAGACTCTGCTTTCAATTCATTGGGGTGTATACTCAGAAATGGAGTTGCTGGATCGTATGGTAATTCTGTTTACTTTTTTAAGGAACCACCATATTTAATCTGTAATTCTTTAAACATTTTTTTATTTTTTAAGTTCTGGGATACATGTTCAGGATGTGCCGGTTTGTTACCTAGGTAAACGTGTGTCATGGTGGTTTGCTGCACCTATCAACCCCTCACCTAGGTATTAAGCCCAGCATGCATTAGCTGTTTTTTCTAATGCACCCCCTTCCCCACCGCCCTCCCCCAACAGGCCCCAGTGTGTGTTGGTACCCTCCCTGTGTCCATGTGTTCTCATTGTTCAGCTCCCACTTATAACTGATAATGTACAGTGTCTGGTTTTCTGTTCCTGCATTAGTTTGCTGAGAATAATGGTTTCCAGCTTCATCCATGTCCCTGCAAAGGATATGATCTTGTTCCTTTTCATGGCTGCATACTATTCCATGGTGTGTATGTATCACATTTTCTTAATCCAGTCTATAATTGACAGGCTAATATGCAATTCTTAACAGGAGTTTTGGGATCTGTGACCCCCCTTTGAAACTGCATGCCATACTTTGGATGTCTGTACCTATGGGCATTTTTCTGGGGAGAAAATCCACAGCTCCAGCAGAAGGTATCAATGATTCTGAAAGATTAAGAACATGGAACTAGATGATATTTACAGGTTCTTTAAAAACCACTATTTTTGGCTTCTGAAAACTGTGAGAGCAGATTATGGAGAGGTTAAGGAGCTTGAATTTATCCCACAGTCAAGCCCAGGGAGAGGCATGAATTTGCCGAGTAAGGAGGGGGTTTCTGGATGCACCAGAGTGGAGGGTAGAAGCATTTCCAAGCCCAGAAGAAGACAAGACAGTAATGGAGTCCTAGATGGAGAGACAGCAGGTCTAGCTGGGAGTTTTTGTGCCATGGGAACCGTGTGACCTTGGGCAAGTCCCTTAACAGCTCTGGGCTGTCCCTTATCTCTCAAATGGTAGTAATTTCTTGACTACACAGTCAAGTAAGGATCAGATGAAATTCTGTACGTAGAAATAAATGTATTACAAGAGGTAATGGAGGCTTGGACCCAGTCATTAAATGGATGGGCGAAGTCTGGGTTTAGAACAAAACGGAAAACACTTTGAACGCTCTTGGGTAGGACAGTTTATCCTGTCTGTGCCCTCACTAGGTTGTTAGTTAAAATCATTACTCTGCTGCTAAATGATTTACCATTTGGCTGGCCCCAGCTTGTTCACACCTGGCCCTGTCTGGTTATGTCTGGGTGTGGGTGGAGACGAGCCCAGGGCCTCCAGACTTAGAAAGATACTGCCTCCTGTCTGAATCCCGCCCCCGAGACCTCCCTTCTCCAGGCTCCCACGTGTCCTGCAGATAGGTCTGTGAGCATAGCTAGCTTCTGGGCCCCTCCAGCACATTCCAGGATGGGACCTGGAGGGGGCCAGGGTCCCTGAAATAAAAAACCCAGTTTGGGAAAGGAGTGGACCCTCTCTATGCTGGTCTCAAAGCAAGCGCCGGGGGAGCCAGCTCAGGAGAGAGCAAGAGAAGGATGTCTGATGAAGCCTGAGTTACATTTAAGAAGGGGGCTCAGAAGAACTTACAGGAAAGATGCCCTTTACACAACTTTTTTAAATTTAAAATTTTAACATTTTATCTACGGGAGTGGATAAAAGATATTTTTACAATTTCAGGGGGAAAAAACCAAAAGCCCATATTCCCGCTATTGAACCTGAACCCCAGAAACTCACTTTCTCCCATTCTCCCCCATCACATTCTCCTTCCTCCTGCATTCCTGAATAGCCTCTATCTTGAATTTCTTCTCACTCCTTTTCTTTCCTTATAGTAAAAATGTGTGTGATATATGCATATGTATATATGTGTATATGCATACATCACATGTATATGTATGTATATATGTTATATAATGTGCTCTTTAAAATTTTGTACAAAGATATCACCCTACTGCTGTACTTTCCATTTGCTTTCTTCTTTCACTCCACATGATGCCTTTTAGATTTGTCAATATTAATCCATACAGCTGTAGT
>NW_016107725.1:519804-528294 GCF_001604975.1 Cebus imitator | reverse complement strand
TTTTTTTTTTTTTTGACACAATCTCATTCTGTTGCTCAGGGTGAAGTGCAGTGGCCCCATCTCAGCTCAACCACAGCCTTGACCTCCTAGGCTCAATCGGTTCTCTCACCTCAGCCTCCCAAGTAGCTAGGACTACAGGCCCATGCCACCATGCCTGGCTAATTTTTTTGTATCTTTATAGACACGGGATTTTGGCATGTTGCCCAGGCTGGTCTCGAACTCCTGGGCTCAAGCTATCTGCCCTCCTAGGCCCCCCAAAGTGCTGGGATTACAGGTATGGGCCACTGCACACGGTGTATGCAATCTCCCGTTGGTGGACATTCAGGTTGTCTTCCAGGCTTTTGCTATGAAAGATAGTTTTGTACATCTCATGATGTAAGAGACTTCTGGTTGAAGGTTCTTAATCTTGGCAACATACTGAAATTACCTGAGAGGCATTTACAAGGGCTGATCCCTGGGGTCCAACCCTCAAAGATTTCAATTTAAGCAGCCTGGAGGGGGTTTTAATGGGCGCTTTGAGACTGAAAACCACTGCTCCAGAAAGGGCTTCTCAATTTCTGGTGTGTATACAAATCACCTGGGGATGCAGGTTTTGACAGTAGGTTCATGGTAGGACCTGCGATTCTGCATTTGTGAGAAGCTCCCAGCTGCTGCTGGTCTGTGGCCCCATTTGAGTATTGCTGAGTCACTGGGAATCTGCCCGTTCAACTTCACCTTCATTTTCCAAAGGAAGAGCACCAATTTACCTTCTCACCAACAGAGGATGGGAGTTCTGGTCATCCACACACAGCATCCTCTAACTTTGTAAAGTTTTGCCTAAATGGTGGATGTGAAATGTTATGCTCCTCGTTATGCAGGAGAGTAAGCGACTTTTCAGAAAGCTATGGTCATTTGTAAGTTCTGTATTGTGAAATGTCTGTGCTTGACTCTTGACTACTTAGCTGATAAAGTTCTGTATTTTTCTTTTTTGACAACATTTATATATTCTGGAAACAAATCCATGATGTATATATTCTGTATACAAATCTTTTATATATGATGAATATATTCTCTCCATTTGTCCTTTGAAGAGAATTTTATTTACTGATTCAACCTCTCAGGGGTATCCCAGCTGATATATTAGTTTCTAATTAGGAAGGAACCTTGCCATTCCCCTATGAGCCATTTCAGCACCATCAGCTGCTCAGAATCATTTAAGAAAGGACATATGTAAAGAGCTGACTGAGGCCAGGCACGGTGCCTTATGCCTGTAATCTCAGCCCTTTGGGAGGCCAAGGATACCTGAGGTCAGAGTTTGAGACCAGCCTGGCCAATATGGTAAAACCCCATCTCTACTAAAAAAAAATAGAAAAATTAGCCGGGCATGGTGGCAGGTACTCCGGAGGCTGAGGCAGGAGAATCGCTTGAGCCCGGGAGTCGGAAGTTGTAGTGAACTGAGATTGCACCGAGCAAGACTGTCTCAAGAAAAAAAAAATTAAAAATATATAATTTAAACATTTTAAAAGAGCAGACTGAGGTCACTGGGCAATTGCTTAAGGCCAGGAGTTCAAGACCAGCCTGGGCAACTTAGTGAGACCCTGTCTCTTGGTGGGGGGGGGGGGGGGGAGGGGAAGGACCATTTGGTGCATAAATAATGAACAGCAAAAAATATAATACACATTCGTTCTCTTGAAATGTGTGTATTACATACATTTTGTAATTCACATACTTCGTAGTGTGTATTACACACATTTTGTCTCTCTCAACAAAAAACATGCTGAGAAAGTGATGAAGGGCATCAAATCCTTAGGCATTTGGGAGGATGAGTATGTGGTGTTTTGACATGTGTCTGTGGCCTTTGTTTACCTGAGCTTGAATTTTAGCTCCACCTGCTCTTAGCTGTGTCACGGGGTCATTATTTAACATCTCTGTGCTTTCCCACCTGTAAAGTGAGCGTAATTTATTCCTTACCTCATGATATTAATGTGAGGATTATATGAGCCTAGAATATACTGAGCTCTCAATAAATGCTAGCTATTATCATCTGGAGAAACAGAACATTTTATTCTCTA
The DNA here is from genome assembly GCF_001604975.1 of Cebus imitator. NCBI lineage: Eukaryota > Metazoa > Chordata > Mammalia > Primates > Cebidae > Cebus > Cebus imitator. The sequence continues at coordinate 526,243 of NW_016107725.1, read as the reverse complement.
CTGAAAGGATTTTCCACATGAGCACGTTGATAGAAAGCCTCTTGGAAATGTATGGGAAAGTGACATCCTTCATTCATTCTGTACTGAAAATGTATTCATTCCACGCCCTGAGTCATGCATAAGAATGGCTTTTGCGTATAACAGTATGCCTTGGTTTTTAATTTTTTTTTTTTTTTAGTAAGAATTCTGTTTGTAAAAGTTGTTTATCTTTACAAACACAGGAAGTGTTTTCATTTCTCTTCCACATACTTACAAGGGGCCTCCCCTCAGCATGTCGCAATGCAAACACGAGAGCGCACGGCTTTTCTTCTGAAGACAGCATAGATTTTTCCAGCAAAATGGTTTATTTTAAAAGAGCCCGGAATGGCCTGACAATATCCAGCACTTCAAGTGATGTAAAGGGGAAGAGTTTTAGAGTCATTTCTTAAGTCAGTCTTTCTCACACACACAGAGACGTACAGAAACACACACGCCGTTCACCGATTGTTTTGTAAACGTGCTTACCTCCTGTGTTTGCAAATTACATCAGCTTATTGACGTGGCTTATAATTTGACCAGAAGAGTTCATGTGCCCAGGCAGGATCTGTAACAATACAGAATGCAAAACTAGGAGATTCCTTGACAAATACCTGGTATAAGATTCCCCAACATGGAGCCAGCCACTAATTTCTGGGGGGATAGGCAGGTGGTGGGAAAAGGAGAGGAGGAGAGGAGGGGAAGAATTTTTGCAATATAGCCTGGAATTTATATTTTCTAACCATTATCTGTAAATGAAATAACTATATTTATCTTACATATTGACGATTCTTTTCTAATGTATGTGATTAGTAAGTCATTCTACAAATTCATTTTATAGCATTTTTGGGCTCCGTAGTATCCTATTTTATAAATGTTTACTTAACCAATAATTAAGTGCAAATCCTATCATGCTGGATTCTTGTGGTTCTCAGAGTGTGGTCCTTAGATCAGCAGCATCACCTGGAAACTCCTTAGAAATGCAGATTCTAAGGCTGGGTGCGGTGGCTCATGCTTCTAATCTCAGCACTTTTGTTACTGGAAAGGGGCCCTGATCCAGAACCCAACAGACGGCTCTTGGATCTTGTGGCTCACACCTATAATCCCAGCACTTCGGGAGGCTGAGGCAGGTGGATCACGAGGTCAGGAGTTCAAGACCAGCCTGGACAACATGGGGAAACCCTACCTCTACTAAAAATACAAAATTAGCCAGGTGTGGTGGCACATGCCTGTAGCCCCAGCTACTCGGGAGGCTGAGGGGAGAATTGCTTGAACCTGGGAGGCGGAGGTTGCAGTGAGCTGAGATTGTGCCATTGCACTCCAGCCTGGACAACAAGAGTGAAACCTCATCTCAAAAAAATAAGAATAAAAAAGAATTTGGAGTGAATCCACAGAGTAAAGTGAAAGCAGGTTTATTAGAGAAGTAAGGTAACAAAATAATGACCACTCCATAGGCAGAGCAGCAGCCTGGGCTGCTTCACGGAACATACTCACGGTGGTTTAATCATTACATGCTAAACAAGGCGTGGACTATTCATGAGTTTTCCTGGAAAGGGTAGGCAGTTCCTGGAACTGAGGTTTTCTCCCCCTTTTAGACTATGTTCGATGACTTTTCCATGTGGCCATGACAGTTGTAAACTGTACTGGTAATGGTGGGAGTGGCTTTTAGCATGCTAATGCATTATAATTAGCACATAATGAGGAGTAAGCAGTGAGGAGGCCAGAGGTCACTTTCACCGCCATCTTGGTTTCGGAGGGTTTTGGCTGGCTTTTACGGCATCCTGTTTTATCAGCAGGGTCTTTGTGACCTGTATCTTGTGATTCCAGTCCTGCCGACCTCTTATCTCATCCTGTGACTAAGCGTGTGTAAGCTCCTGGGAATGTAGCCCAGCAGGTCTCAGCCTTATTTTACCCAGCCCCTGTTCAAGATGGAGTCACTCTGGTTCAAATGCCTCTGACACTCCTGAGGTGGGCAGGTCTCTTGAGTCCAGGATTTTAAGACCAGCCTGGGCAACATAGTGAGACCCTGTCTCTACAAAAAATTTTAAAAATTAGCTGGGCATGGTGGTGCATGCCTGTGATCTCACACCTACTGGGATCCCAGCTACTGGGGAGGCTGAGGTAGGAGGATCGCTTGGGCTTGGGAGGTCAAGGCTGTAGTGAGCTGTGGTAACGAGCCTTCCCAGTGATTTGATTTGATTCAGGTTCTGTTTAAATAAATAAGGCATCCTGCTGAGAATTAATTGCTCTAGAAATAGTTTTTAGAAGTCATTCCTAGAAAGGAAAAGAGTGTCCTTCGGTCGTAGTGATAAGTGAGAACCGGTTTTAAAGCCGCCCCAGTCAGTGCACATGCTTCTGAAGGCCAGCCAGTCAGCAACAGCTTCCCTCCAGGGTTTGCGTCTAAAGGTTTTTCAATCCCCAAAGGCTCCCACGCCTGAGTCGGACAGCCTCTGAGTCCTGCACGTCCTCAAAGCGCTACAGAGCTCAGCAGCGTGCTGTGTCCACTTCTCCCATTGATGGCTGCTACAGAGCTGTGGCTTCTTCCTTCCACAACTCCAGGCAAAAGGTTGGGTTCAGTCCAGAGGTCACCCTCTGACACGTACAGGGGTACACATTGTAAACACATGAGGTGGGCCAGGTGCGAGGCAACGCTAAGTAAATGTGCTGACCCGGAGAGGCTGTCACACGGCTGTGACACATACACACAGCACGTGGGCCAAACCAAGCGCATCAGCAGCCCTGTGACGCACAGGTCATCTGTCCACGGCAACATCCCAACTGGCACAACCCTTCATTTCATACATTTAATTCATTTTAGGCAATCCAGGAACATTTAGGATTCTCTGGAGAGACAGAAAATTAAATATGTACGTAAAATACAATATAAACAAAAATACACATGTTCCTCACAATGACGTTTTAGTCAATCGCAAACCACAATAGTGGTCCCATAAGTTTATAATTATATTATTATTATCATTTTCCTTTTGAGATGGAGTTTCACTCCTCACCCAGGCTGGAATGCAGTGGCGTGATGTCAGCCTCCACCTCCTGGATTCAAGCGATTCTCCTGCCTCAGCCTCTAGAGTAGCTGGGATTACAGGCACACGCCTCCAGGCCCAGCTAATTTTTTTGTATTTTTAGTAGAGACCGGGTTTCGCCATGTTGGCCAGGCTGGTCTCGAACTCTGGACCTCAAGTGATCTGCCGACCTCAGCCTCTCAAAGTGCTGGGATTACAGGCGTGAACCACCGTGCCCAGCCAGATTATAATATTATGATTTTCCTGGACCTCTTCTATGTTTAGACACATTGCCTACAGTATTCACTACAGCCATGTGCTATACGGGTTTGTACAGCACGGTCCCCGGGGGGAGTCTGTTGCTGACTGGCTGGCCTTCAGAAGCATGTGCACTAACAGAAGGACGTTGTCACTGAAGGACTGGAGAAGCTTTAAAAACAGTTCTCACTTATGACTACAACCAAAGAACAGGAAATCGTTTCCTGTCCAGGAACTACTTCTAAAAACTATTCTGGAGGAAATAGCTTAGAGGGAAGCGACTACCATATAGCCTAGGTGTGTGGTACGCTGGCGCATCTAGGTTCGTGTAAGTAATGCTGTGATAGCCACACAATGATGAAATCGCCTCAAAGTGCATTTCCCAGAATGCTTTCCCCTCGTGAAGTCGCTGCATGATTTGGTATAGACATATGAGAGGGGATTTATGACGGGGATTGGCTCACACAATTATGGAGACTGAGAAGTTCCACCACAGGCTGTCTGCAAGCTGGTGACCCTGGGGGGCACTAGGATGCCTCAATCCAAGTTCGAAAGCCTCAGAACTGGGCAGACTGATGGTGTAACTCTCAGCCAGGGACTGAAGACCTGAGGACCAAGGGGCCGACGGTACAAGTCCTGGAGAGACTGAAGTTCACATCTGCAAGGGCGGGAGGAGGTGAATGTTCTAGGTCCTGGAGAGAGAGAGAGAGAGAGAGAGAGAGAGAGAAGAATGCTTTTCTTCCCTTTTCCATTTTAGCCGTGCCCCCAGCTGTCTGGATGGTGCCCACCCACACTGAGGGTGAATCTTCCCCACTCAGTCCACTGACTCATATGCCAGTCTCCTCTGGAAACAGCGTCACAGACACATTCAAAAGGGATGCTTTACCAGCTCCCTAGGTATTTTTTAATCCAGACAAGTTGACACCTAAAATTAAGCATCACACAGGGGAAGGGAATTGCCTGAGAGCAGAAACTGATCTAGTGACAGTTTAAACTCAGCCCATTCCCAGGCTGGTGCACTTTGTATGCTTTGAAAAGAAGGCAGAGGATTTCATAGCATTATAAAAAAATAACAATTATGTTGTCACTGAAACCATGAGGCATGCGTGTTGTAGCTAAGGGTATTGGCAAATCTATTCCTTGCTTGTCTATGGATCAGCTAGAGTAACAAAACAGCATTTTACTCATCCGGATGGCTCCTGAACAACCTGAGTTTGAACTATGTGGGTCCACTTATACATGGATTTTTTTTTTCAATAAATATATTAGAACATTTTTTGGAGATTTCTGTTGATTTGAAAATACTTTCAGGGCTGGGCATGGTGGCTCACGCCTGTAATCCAAGCACTTTGGAGGCCAAGGCGGGCGGATCACCTAAGGTCGGAAGTTCAAGACCAGCCTGACCAACATGGTGAAACCCTGTCTTTAAAAAAAAAAAAAAAAAAAAAAAAAAAAAAAAAAAAAAAAAAAAAAAAAAAAAAAAAAAAAAAAAAAAAAAAAAAAAAAAAGAAAATACTTTCAGATGAAACTTGTAGACTAGAAATAATGAAAAAATTAAGAAAAAGTTAGGCATGTCATGAATGCATAAAATATGTGTAGATACAAATCTTTTATCATTTACATCTGTAAAATATACACATATCTAGCATAGAAAGTTAAAATTTATCAAAACTTACGCACACACTTATGGACCATACATGGCACTATTCAAATTAAAAGAAATGCAAACAGATATAAAGATGCAATATTAAACCATAACTGCGTAAAATTCACTGTAGTACACGCTGCGCTACTGTAATAATTTCACAGCCACCTCCTGTTGCTAGCGTGGTGAGCTCAAGTGTTTTGAGTATCCGCTTAAAACGCCCTGTGACGCTCATCATCTCCGCATGAGCAACTGTTTCTCCAGTAAAGTGCAAATCTCAATAAAAAGTAATCTCTTGTGGTTCTTGCATATTTTTCATCCTGTTTAGTGCAATCCTGTAAACCTTGAATAATACTATGCCTCTGCTGAAGCTGGAAAGGCTCCCAAGAAGCCAAGTTATGACATTACAAGAAATAGTTGAATGGCTTGATCTGTATCATAGGTTGCAGTCAGCAGCTGCAGTTTCCTGACATTTCAGACGGAGGGTTCATCTTGTAAACAGACACGTAAACTTACGGTATTGATACAGTATAGTACTGTAAATGTATTTTGTCATCCCTATGGTTTTCTTAATAACATTTTCTTTTGTGTACCTTCTTTTATTGTAAGAATGAAGTATATAATACATATAACATACAAAATATGTTTATGTTATCAGTGAGGATTCTGGTCGACAGTAGGTTTTTGGTAGTTCAGTTTTGGGGGAGTCAAAAGTTATACTTGGATTTCCTACTGTTCTGGGAGTTGGTGCCCCTGACTCGGCATTGTTCAGGGCTCAACTGTATTTTATTTTTTAAGCCGAGAGTTCCTCCTTGGGAGGATTGTATGAATTGTCGTGAAGAAATGTTTATTTGTGTGTTTACTGAGCATCAGCTCAGGATGTCATTGTGCCAGTCTGGGAACAGAAAGATCGGTAAGATTCATCCCTGTTCTCCAAAGCTCACAGCTGGAGGTGTGCAGGCAGTGGAAGGCGTGCAGGGCTGGGGAGATCAGAAAAGGTTTCCCAAAGACAGTGACATTTGAGTTGAGTCTTGAAGCGTACCTTTGTATTTGCCGTGCAAAAAGAAATAACTCTTTAGCAGCGTCCAGATTTTCCTGAAATGCATACCTAGGAGTGTTCAGAATGCTGAAACCAGTAACAGGGGGGTGATTATATGCATTATGTCCATATTAGAAAATGGCATAATACTGTAAAAGAATGCTGAAAGAGATTTAAGGCTGGGCGTGGTGGCCCAGCCTGTAATCCCAGCACTATGTGAGGCGGAGGCAGGTGGATCGTTGAGCCCAGGACTTCGAGACCAGACTGGGCAACATGGGAAACGCTGTCTCTACCAAGAATACAAAAATTAGCCAGTCTCATCATCCAATTTCAAAATAAATAGATTAAAATTTAGAAACAAATAAAAAAATTTCTTTAAAATGCTAAAACATGAATAACACACAAAAAAAATGTTTTAAAGAGATTTAAAATACAGGGAAATGTGTAGGATATATTACTAAG
>NW_016107725.1:515994-517019 GCF_001604975.1 Cebus imitator | reverse complement strand
GAGACAAAGTCTTTTGATGTTGCTCACGCTGAAATGCAGTGGCTACTTACTGGTCTGGTCACAATGCACCACAACCTTGAATGAGTTTTCTGCCTCAGCTTCCTGAGTAGCTGGGACTACAGGCTCATGCCACCACACCCAGTTTTAAATTTTCAACTAGGTCATAATTCACTTGGTTCAAAAAGAAAAAAAATTACAAAAAAGTACATAAAGAAAAGTTGACCTCCCACCCATCTTCCATCTGCCCACCCCTTACCAAAACTATCAATTACCAAACAGGAAACCATATTATTAGTTTCTTGCATGTCATTCTAGATAATTTCCTATGCATCCATAACTAATTGCTAATACAGGGTGTTTTTCCTCCCCTTCCTCTTTGCACAAATGGTAGTGTGCAAATGTATTCCATATATATTGCTACACACTTTAATTTTTTATTTTATTACATAGAATTTACCCTATTCCTGGCCTGGCACAGTGGCTCATGCCTGTAATCCCGGTACTTTGGGAGGCTGAGGTGGGCAGATCACTTTAGGTCAAGAGTTCGAGACCAGCCTGGCCAACATGGTGAAACCCCATCTCTATTAAAAATACAAAAATTAACTGGGCATGGTAGCATACAACTGTAGCCCCAGCTACTCTGGAGGCTGAGGCAGGAGAAGGCTTGAACCCAGGAGGTGGAGGTTGCAGTGAGCCAAGATGGTGCCGTTGCACTCCAGCCTGGGCGACAGAGCAAGACTGTCTCAAAAAAAAAAGTGTATATATATATATATATATACACACACACACACACACACACACACACACACATCCTATTCCTTTTTTAAACAGCTGCATAGGACTCCATCATATAGATGCAACATTATTTAATCAGCCCTACTACTAGGCACTTAGTTGTTGCTGTTGTTGTTTTAATATTAAAAATAAGGCTACAAGGCTGGGCGCGGTGGCTCAAGCCTGTAATCCCAGCACTTTGGGAGGCCGAGGCGGGTGGATCACGAGGTCAAGAGATCGAGACCATCCTG
>NW_016107725.1:496102-515724 GCF_001604975.1 Cebus imitator | reverse complement strand
AAAAAAAAAAAAAAAAAAAAAAAAAAAAAAAAAAAAAATAAGGCTACAATGTATAACCTGGTGCTATTCCTTCCCCACAGTATAGCTTTAAGATAAATTCCTGGAAGTGGAATTGCTGAGTCAAACATTATGTATATTTTCATAAATCTTGTCAAACTGCACTCACAGGTTGTACCAACGTAAGGTTTCATCAGTGACGAATACAAAGGTCTATTTTCCACCCTTACTGGCCTCCCTCCCAAAGAGGTAGTGTCAAACTTTCGGAGTTTTGCCAGCCTGACGGGTATTTCAGTATAATATTAATTTGCGTTTCTTCACGTATGTGCAAAGTTGAGCATCTTTTCAAATGTTTGTAAACAACTTGGGTCTCCTTTTCCACTGCATGCACGTTATTATTAATTTTTTTTTTTTTTTGAGATGGAGTCTTGCTGGAGTGCAATGGCACAATCTCGGCTCACTGCAACCTCTGCCTCCCAGGTTCAAGCAATTCTCCTGCCTCAATCTCCTGAGTAGCTGGGACTACAGGCACGTGCTACCACTCCGGGCTGATTTTTAGTAGAGACGGGGTTTCATCGTGTTAGCCAGGATATTCTCAATGTCCTGACCTTGTGACCTACCTGCCTTGGTGTCCCAAAGTGGGATTACAGGCATGAGCCACTCTACCCTGCCATGTATGTTATTTTTATAAGAAATGCTCATTCATGAGCCGAGATCATGCCACAGCACTGTCACCAGGCTGACAGAGCAAGACTCCGTTTCAAAAAAAAAAAAAAAGAAATGCTCACTCATGTATTCCTTCATCGACAGTGGACTACACGTGGACTTTCTGTTGGACGCTATAGGAGACACTACAGGGCAGATGAGTAAACTTGAGAGACACAGCCCTTCCCTCTCAACATGCAATCTGGTGGAAGAGAAGAATTTTGAGCTAAGTATTAACATTTATGGAACACTTACATACATTTATCTATTTGTGCAACTATATATGCATCTTATATGTGGAAAAATGTTTGGCCCTATACTGAAATTAACAGAAATGATCTTTGAGCAGAAGCGATTTTTTTTTCTTCTCGTTTTTCTGTATTTTTCAAGCTTTTGTAATGTACATACATTATGTTTGATGTTAGATAATTTCTTTTCTCTTTGTTTATTGTTTAAGTTTTTCAAGGCTGGTTGACTTTCTTTTTACAGGGAACATGTATGACTTTTTGCAATTAGACAAGTAGGAAATAAATAATATGGAAACATCATACACACACCGTTTACATATGTTTTAGACATAAATAAAACACAGGAAAGAAGAGTTCTTTCTCTAGAGTGATGGTGAGTTTGAAGAGGAAGAGGTAGAAATCCACTTTCACGGCTGGGACTTGCCGTCACAAATTCCAGCACAGGCCTTCACTCACCAGCAGAACTGAAGACTTGTCTCTCTTCAGCTGGGCTGCCTCTTTTTTGTGCTGGAAATCTGGCCTCAGGGCCCAGGCCTGGGAATTTCCCTTTTCTGATGCCAGCTTCAGGCCCAGTGTCCAAGAGCGACCCCTGTTGGTGGAACTTAAATATGCTCATTATTTACGAGCTGCTTCTCCAAGGGTGGAGATGCCCAATTCAGTTTTAATTTTTTGCGGGTCTGCTGGAAACCTGGAGACCCACAGCCCACTCACAAATTACCCTAACTACAACCTGCTTGCCTTTTCTCCTTGTCTCCACCCACCTACTCCAGGTTTTCCTGGACAACTGGGTCTGGAGGCTTGGCGTGTGAAGACACAGGTGTGGCCAACCCTTCAAACTGCTCGCAGGCAGGCTGCATTAGGGGCAGGGGCTGGCTTTTCTGATCAGCAGGTGGCGTGTGAAGGCCCTTGCTTTAGGAAGCAGACATGGCATCCTGCCAGCAGACGGAGGATGCCAGACTTGGGCAGCCTGAGGCAGCAGTGAGCAGGCGGGCCGTTCTGCTGCACAAGGATGTAGCTGAGGGGGCTGCATCTCACCTGAGAAAGGTGGGCTGGAGGCAAATTAAAAGAATGGAGGAAGTGGCAGGTCACACCACTGATGGGCATTTCCCTTCTCTCTGGAGACTCTCTGCTGGGAGATTTCGGCAAGAACCAGAAAACCAACACAGCCTTTCTTGACCAGCACCTTCCTGTCTCTGCATTTATAAGAGCAAGACCTTGGACTGGGGAAGTGTGGGTAGTAAATCCACCAGTGTAATTTTGCTAATATTGCTCCATAAAGAATTACCCGGCACGCCCCATTCATCATTGAGTGCTGAATGGCAGTGCTGAAGGGAGAACTGGCTGGAGAATCTGGTTTTAGACATGCGGAGCCTGTTTGTAATTCATCAGCATTGCTCTTTTCCCCTGGGTATTGGTCTGTGATAAAGAAAACTGGATACCAGAGGAATGTGTTGGGCATTTCAGTGCTTTGAGAAAACATGACTAAACACTTCTCAGAGCCCATCCCTAGACAGGGCTCTGCCTTTACCACTTCATCTCCCAGATGCCTGTGGAGCCAAACCCCCACCAGAGAGGTGCCTGGCTCCACTCAGGCCCCAAATCTACTGTCTGTGGATGGAAAATCCTGCATCATGTTGTGCCAAGCCAGGCTGATTCCAGGCTGACCTTTCTCCATTTGGGCCAAATGCCCAGCACCCCCAATCCTCCTAACACAGCTGTTTGTGGGTCTAGTGTCTGGGGGCTCCTTAAGGAAGAAAAAAATAAACAGGAATCACGGTGAGAACTGGGAAGAAGGGTCTGGGGGGAGGCTCCATTTTATTCTGCTGGAAAGAAAAGGCTGGGAAGGAGGGCTTGCCTTTGGATCCAGTTTGTTACTTCTCAATAAGTCAAAGAAGGGCTGAGAGTCCCGACTGCCATCCCCAGTAAGGATCAACTTCAGCTTTCTGGAAAAGGCCTAGAGGTGGAATGCTGGATTTCCCCGGTTTAACCAGGTGACCAAAGCCTCCTGCTTCGGCCCAGAAGAGATGGTCACAGACTTCCACAGCTTCTGCCGACCACAGCCTAGCCTTCAAGTCCAGACCTAGATTCCCAAAACTAGAGGGTATTGCACAGGACGGAGACCTTGCCTGAGGAGCTGGCTTTCAGAGAACACTGGCAGGAAGGAAGAAAGAAATGTGTATTCTAGGAGGCCTCTGCTAATCAGGAAAGAGGCCTGAGTCACACTCTAAAAAGCAGAAGCAGAGAGCAGGTATCAAAGCCCTCAATTTAAAGATGAAAACAAAACAAGAAAAACAAACACTCCTCACCTCCCTGCAAAACAAACAGACAAACAAAAAAACTACCCTGAGACTCAGACAGGGAAAGCAGCTGGCCCTGGTCACACAGTAGGTTAGCGGCAGGGTCCAGAGGAGACTCCATCTGCCCTTAGGGACTTTTCCCACTGCTACTGTTTCCTCCGGCCAGCCGCACCTTCTTGCTTGGACCCTTCGGGACTTTGGCCTGCGCAGTTAAAGAGGCACAGAGCCCTCCTACCCACAGGGAATGTCTCTAACTTACCAGCACCTATTATGTGCTTAGAACCTGGACTTTCCCGACCTCTTTTAAATCTCACCATTCTGGTGAGGAAGCATCACAGAACCCATTTTCATGATGAGGAAACTGATGCCAGGAGGGTTTAGGATCCTGTACACAGTCGCAGCGGCCACATCTGAACCCAGTGCCAGACCAAGGTCGTCCTCGCTGCATGCGCGCTCATTTTCCTCTCGGGGGGCAGGCTAGGCCCCTTCCAGAATCTCTTTCCAAGGCCACTCTTCTGCTGCTGAGTTTGAGACTCTGAAACCTGGCCTGGGACCCCGACTCGTGGCGACTCTGCGGCAGGCGCAGGCTTTTCTCCTGCCCTCCACCGCCTCTTCGCCTGTGACGAAGCCCCGGGGCGCGAGCGGGGCCCGGGCCACCCCTGCCCCTGGGAGTCCCGGGAACGCGCTGCCCAGGCGCCGCGGCGGCTCCTCCAGAACTGGCCTCCAGCGCCCTCACCTGGCGGCCGCGGGCTCGGGTCTGCGTCTCCCAGAGCCGCCACCAGGGCCAGTCCCGGTCCGGCCCGGGCGCAGGGCCCCCGCCCGACTTGGGCAAGGCGGAGGCACGTGGAGCGAAGCTCCTCGGGGGGCGAGGGAGGGAGCTTCGGGGCCGCGCGGGCGTCAGGGGCTCCGCGGGGGAGGAGTCAGGAAAAGTGGCTATAAAAGCGGCCGCTCGGCGGACTGCCGGGGAGCTGGTGTGCAACGGAGCCCAGCGCGGTGCGATTGCTCAGAGCCCGGCGAGCGCAGGCGGCGCGGGGAACCAGAGGGGTTGAGCACGGCCGGGGTCGGGACCCCGATTTCCCACTCGGCTTGCCCACGCCCTGGGAGCTCGCGGCTCCCCGCGGTCAGCGACAGACACCTGGAGCCGCTGCGCTCCTGGCCCGCGAGGTGTGGCACTGTCTCGGCCACCTACCCAGAGGTAAGAGGGCCTGCCTGGGGGCGTACTGAGGAGCTGACAGTCCATGCCACGCAAGGGAGGTAGGAAGCGGGGCCCGCGCCTCCACCCGGCATAGGGTAAACGTTACCCGCCTCAGTTTCTGTTTGTCCACCCTGTGCTGTGTGGTCCTCCTCTGTCTGTCTGTGTGTCCATGAGTCTGTTGATGGGCACGCGCCCCTGGCACTGCCCTCTGTGGGATTTCTCTGAGATCCTGTGATGCTTTGCAAGCTGCAGGTGCCGGGGGGCACTGGAGTCCGCAGAGGGCATCCAGAGGGCAGACTCCTGCTTTCCGTAGGTTTTTCCCCTTCTGAATGGCACCGGTGGGTTGCGCCTGGGAGAGTGTTTCGCCAAGTAGGGAGTACCCCAAGGGTCAGGTCTTGGGGTCCTGCTGCCAGGGAGCCAGCTCGCACTGAGCGCTAGCAGGCGTGCGCCTAGCAACAGGTCTGCGCCCTGCTGCTCCAGCCTCCGCACGCTCTTCCTCCCGGTTTCCCTCGCCTTCCCGTGCCTCCGGGACAGCGCTAGGCACCCGGCGACGCGCTGGCGCGGGGCCGAGGGGAGGCAATTGCAATGTCAGATGACCCTGGGGGCCTCTGCTGATGTTTAGACTGAGATTCCAAATGTGACATCGCTGGAAGGAGGTTTGGTGGTCGCTGGCAAAGGACGTCTGCTCCAAGAAAGGTCGCGTTAGGTTGAGAGGAAAGGCAGCGTCCTGACAGAGCGCTGGCCAGGTCTCCAGCTCGCCGCTCTGGGGACGAGGGCCAGTAATGCCCTGGAATGGACCCCGCGGGATGCCTGTGCTCAAGACAGAGGAGCGCGGTGCGCACTGGGTCCTCAGCCGCAGACTCACTCTCCGCGACCGCCGCCGTTCCCCAAGGGTCGGGCGCTACGGCAGTCCCAGGAGCTCCGCCAGCTGCCGGGTTTGAGGTCTCGAGCTCTTCTCCAAGGAGCCAACGCTACCCACAGGTGAGAGCTCCCTTTGAAAACTAAGCTTTTGATGTGTGAGCCACTGACTGGCTACAGCCCCATCCCAGAGACTGCAAGCCTCGGAGCGGGTCTCTCCATCCCTGTGGTCTGGAAAGTGATCTAGGGCGCGCCAGAGGGCGGGGAGCCGGCGGCTCTGCGTGCCCAGGCGCGACGCCACCATGGACAGCTCCCAGCCACTTCCTCCACTCGGGGTCTGTGGCCCTGGGTCTCCCGGGAAGTTGTGCGCTTTCTTCCCAGACCCAGGGCGCTGGGGCGCTGGGAAAGAGGAAAGGGAATGAGAGTCCGCGGAGGCCCTCGGTATTACCACTCAGGCGGCAGCCCAGCCCTCGGGAGTCTGTGGTTTTTGACCAGGTCCTAGCTGAGCCAGCAGCTGGCTTTCTACAGGACCTCCCGGGGGCACTCTGTGCTTCTCTGGCTTTTCTGTGACACCACGGAGACCCCTCAGAGCTGTTGGGAAAGTGCGGCCCCTGAGAATCCTACCCAGGCAGTGAGATAACGCCAGATGCAATTACGCCAGACATAATTGGGGATCCAGCTCAAACCGTTTTTGTGTAGGTTCATGTGTTCCATTAAATTATGTAGTAAATATGGTATTGGGAGGATACGTTAATTTCACGATTAATGACAGAATGGAGAAGAAATCAAATAGAACAAGTTTATAGAGAATGCGGTCGGTTGCGTTTGCAAAAGCAACTATGCTGTCTTCCATTCCTTATAGTTTTGTTCAAAGCGCATGACATTCTTGAAGCAATTTCCAAAGGCTCCTCTTTAGCCCAGCAGATGACTTTTCAAGTTGGTTACTTGAAACAGGGTGGAAAACCTGTGGGGTTTAATCTGTGCACCAAATTAAAGATCTCCCTCCTCTGGCAAGAAATACACTGGATGGGGGCTCTTTTTAGTCATTTCCACCCATACAGAACTGTATATGTTCCTTTATTTTAAAACTGTAAGAAACCCAGGTCTGCTTTCTCTTTGTAACTAGTAAAGGCCCATGAAGAGTAAAAACAATTAAACACCTCTTTATAAAATTTTTCTTGAGGTAGCATCTGTGACTTTGGGAAAATTGCTCAAATGTTTTGTGCCTGTTTGCTCATCTGTAAACCGGGAATAATGCAATCCCATCTTGCAGGGCTGCTGTGAGAATTGGTGTAATTTGGTGCAATGTAAAGCATTTAATCCAGTGCTGAGCACAGAGAAATCTTTTAAAATGGTAGCAATTACAGGTATACTTTAAAGACAGGTGTGAATTTCTTTTGAACTATGTTCACCATCCTTTGCCTTCTCTCTTAACCTAGTAACTGTTTGATAGGGACGCCATCTTCACTTTATTTTTGCATCCAAGAACTTGATGGAATTGATGAAAGTGCCGGAGTCTATCACAATGCAAAAAATTTATGATTTAAAGATAAATGGAAGAAATTTTATGTGATAAAAATCAGTCAGCTGTTTCCCCCTACCTATACCACTTGGAGGAAAGAGAAAAGTAAGTCATTTTCAAAATATTATCACAGTTTTCTGGTTCAGGTGATTAATTCTTCTTGATTGTTCTCTCACAAGCATGCAAGATCGTCTAAGGGTCTTTTGTCTTTCTGGGAGTGAAGTACTCTTGGGTGTTGATGGGGGGTGACCTCCAAGGCCTGGTTTCTGGATCACTGCAGGATGAAGTAGGGGTTAGCTTTATGGAGTGGGACTTGGCCCAGGGGATCACTAAGTGGTCATTGCCAAGCAGAAGCACCTCACTTCATGGTTGAGCCTTGCCTTGCGTAGGTGTGAGATTCTGACTAAGACAACTGCTCTGTCCAGAGAAGTAGGCACTTATTTGATCCCAGCTAGACTGGAGGGTCCCCTCCAGCTCTGCATTTTGGGGTTCTGCATGGTAGACATCACCAATACATGACACACCACAGCAGTTTGGATAATGGAATTGTATAATATCCAATCTTCCAGTTTGATTTTTTTCTCAGAAAAGTGTGTGTGTTTGCATGTGTGTGCGTGTGTGCGTGCGTGTGCATGTGTGTGCGCACATGTGTGTGTGCATGTGTGCGTGCATGTGTGTATGTGTGTGCGCGTGTGTGTGTGCGTGCGTGTGTGTGCATGTGTGCGTGTGTGTGTGTGTGTGTGCGCGTATGAGTGCTTTTATCCTTGTCAGTTTTACATTCTTGTGCTCTTAGATTTTTATTCTTCCCCTCCTTGTGCTCTTACAGATTAGAAGGAATCTTAGCTTCTTCCACCTAAAAGGATTGGAGCTGAAGAATACAGTGTACAGACGCTCAGAGTCCTTCTGTGACTTTCAACCACCGGTGACATGAACGGAGCAGGAGGACATGGGCCCTCAGATGACCTTGAATTCCTGGCTATCTTCTGTGCAGATTCCACTCCCATGCAGATTCCAGTTTCCAGCATACACTTGGCTTTCTGGTGAGAAAACAATTGAACTACAGAACACTCTTGGAGTGAAGGACCAGTGAGGGGAGGAGCAGTCATGTGAAGTGATAGAAATGAGCATTCCATCAGCCCCGTGCTATTCTGTCTGTTGCAGCAGGGTCTCAGTCCTCGGGACAGACACATCCAATGGCTAGAGTGGCATTCAGTGGGGAAGGCCAGCAGGTTGAAAAGGGTGAACTCGATTACTCGCATCAGCCTCCTTTGAAGCCTCCCACTTAAGTTACCTCTTTTTAGTATCTTCCGTTGTACTCACAGAGCATCCCGATTTGATGGATTAAATGCAATTTGTGTTTGCAGTTATAGCTCAAAAGAGAAATGCAAACGTGTAGGTTGGGTTCCTAAATGGGAACAAAGTCATGTTTGTGAGCTGCATCCACAAGATTGCGTGTCTTTGAAAAGTCTGGACGACACGTCTCTTTCCACGTGATGGCACATACCCAGTTGTTGGATCTTATCAGGGTAAAGCATCAGCTACCTCTCACTGCATGGTTTTTACCATTATCTGGAGGCAGTTTCAGTTTCCTTTGAACAGTGAATAGAAAAAGATCACTTTCTTACTCTCTTGTAACTGGGTTGGGTTGGCAGGAGGCTGGAAGTGGCAGTGGGTACTGGGGGAGACTTCTCAGTCCTGGGTTCCTTTCTGCTACTTTGCAAGCTATTCAGCTGGGCCTAAACCACCTTTCTCTAAAGGCTGGTGTGTGGAAACTTCGCTAATTTGAGTAGGATGGTGGCTATCATGGTGATTTTTATTAATATCTGCATCTCTGCTTTTGCCACTCTCTTCAGGGGCCATCTTACCCTTTCTGGCAGGCCCCGCAGTCCTTCTTTTTCCTCTGTGTGCCCTGGCACTAGGCTTTGTTCAAGCTTGGTTCGTCAGAAGGGAGGCTGCTTGCAGAGAAACGTCATCAAATACACATTTACTGTCTGCTTAGTTCCCTTGGTGTCAGGAAACACACATACCCACAGAGCAAGGGGCGCTGCTACGCCTCTCTGCCCCTGTTATTTTTCAGGGCCCGTCCCTAGGCTCAGCTTGGCTCCGGGAATCCAAATCCATCCTTCCTTCTCCACCTCTGTAGGTGCGTGAACCCTGGGGGACACAGGCAGGCAGGCCTTCCTGGCACAGGTGCCCACTCAGAGCAAGGAGCTGGACAGCCTGGCTCCTTGCATTGGGAAATCTTTGCATCTTTTGGAAGGGCAGTCATATCAGGGGTTTAGATACAACTTGAATTTAAAGTCCTTTGCCCAGACTTTGAAAAACTTTGAAGACCAGGTCTTTGAAAGCCTTGTGAATTTCTTTCTCTCCTGTAAGTAGGAGAGCTGCACCGTTAGACGTCTTCTGTTATGGAGAAGGCACATCTAGAGAGCAGTTCTGGCATGGAAGGCGTCCATGCCCCATTGCTGTCTCGCCTGTTTCTAGACATCACACAGAACGGGGAGGGTCACAGGTTTCCCCAGGAGCCTGCTTCACTCTTTGGCCCTCTGTGGGGTGAGGAGTTCATGCTGTTCACCAGAGTCTTTATGGATGTAAGGTACGCACCCAGCCTTTGGGGCGAGGAATGTGCAGCGCCTGGAGCACATGCACCCTTTTCTGTGGCTCTGCCAGTCAGGAAAGGTGGGACTCACTGGGGTTTTCCTTGGGGACTGCTTTACGGGTGCTGGTCACGGTGACACTGCTCCTTGCCTGGACTATCTGCTAAAGCCTGGACAGGTTCTCTGGCTTATCTAGTCTTCTGTTTAGGAGTTAGGTTGGACCAGAGCTTCTCGGACTTAAACTATGCCAACAAATCACAGGGGTGCCTGTTAAAGTGTGCTTTCTGATTTGGCAAATCTGAGTCGGGGCCTGAGAGTCCACATTTCCAACACTCCCCCAGGTGATGCTGCTGGTGCACAGAGCTCCCTTCAAGTCGCGGGGGTCCATGTCATGATGACGTTCATGACTGTATGTGATTCTGATTCTAATTCTTCTTGGTATAATTTAAGTCAGTTTCTGTTGTCCGAGTAGAGGAAGCCCAGCTGGTCTGCACCTTCCTGATGACCTTCTAATGACCCTTCAAATTCTTGGAGATAATTATTGTCGCTCCTAAGCCATCTTATCAGCAGACTAAATGTCTTGGCCCCCTTTAAGTTTCCACTTTTCCCTGTCATAATAAATTTTCCAAAGCTCTCTGGACCAAGCTACTTTTAAGTGCAAGATCGTTGTGCAAATGGCAGTTTATCTTCGCCTGGCAGAGGCATTTGAATGTAATTTTGGTGGTATTAAGAGTTCACTTGGGGAATTTCATCTAACTCTGGTTCCAGACACTGAGAATGCATGTTTACATTTAAACAACTTTTTTAGACTCCAAAGATCACAACTTCTTCCTTTTTGAATCTGAAAATAAAATTTAAGGCTCAATTATCTTCCTCAACTCCTTCCCTGTGGCACTCCTGGGAGGATGAACTGGTCATCCCCAGTGCATTCTGGGTAGCCCAATTGCGTTCTGTCACCCCCACCATACTTGGAAGCAGAAACTAAGTTGTGTGCAACTTTTTGACCATCTTCTATGAGGCTGGCCCTGAATGAGTCACTGAGTCACTGAGAAGGAGTTGAATACATGGTCCCTGCTCTCAAAGAGCTAGAAGCCTGGTGAGGGGACAGACATCCAAGTCAGAAGTTGTCATACAGAATGAGGGGGGCTAGGACAGATTAGTTGGGAGGAGTGAAGGGCAAGGGACCTGCTGGAGAAACAAAGATCATTAATTCAGCCAGAGGACATCCGAGGAAGCTTCACTGAGGGCATATGAGGAGAGTCAGAAGCTCAGAAAGCCCTAACCCCCTTATTTCCTGCAACCTGTGCATGAAGTTTCTCACCTGCCTCAGGTGCATAAGCTCCCTTACCTGTCTAGGTATGTAAGCTCTCTTACCTGTCAGGTATATAAGCTCCCTTACCTATATCATGTGTATGAGCTTACCTGTCCAGACTTTGGGCTACACTGGGCACAAGAGAGGGTGCTTCTGTTAGGCTTCTTTCCTTTAGGAGACCTTTAGTCTTCTAGACTAGTAATGTAAAAATTACTTGGACCACAAAATGCTTTTTTTCCAATACAATTTTAGTAAATCCAATTTAAAAACTAGATAAGAAGTGGCTGTGGTTGGGATGGGAGCTGATTTTTTTCTTGAGCTCCCTCAAGAAGTTCCACAGAGCTCTGTGGATTCCAAGGAGCAGTCTGAAAAACCTCGGTTCTGGGTCGGTTTATTTTGCTTTTGGCAGTCATATCAATAGTGTTAGCTTAGTTTTATTGTGGTTTGTGTTGCTGTGTGTTTTTGTGTGTTTTGTTTAGTTTTTGTGACAAGGTGTCACTTTTGTCACCCAGGCTGGAGTTCAGTGGTGTGAACACGGTTCACTGTAGCTTCAACCTCCTAGGCTCAGGCGATCCTCAAGTCCCCCAAGCAGCTGGGACTAATTTTAGCTAATTTTGGACTAATTTTAGCATTTTTTTGTAGAAGTGAGATTTTGTCATGTTGCCCAGGCTGGTCTTGAACTCCTGAGCCCAAGTGATTTACCCACCTCTGCCTCCCAAAGTGCTGGGATTACAGGAGTGAGCCACTGCACTAGCCTGCTGTGTCTTTTTAATCTTCTGGATGTCTTGCTCTGTGTGTGTGTGTGTGTGTGTGTGTGTGTGTGTGTGTGTGTGCTTGTCCATCAACAATTTGCAGTGAAAATTCAAAAACAGAATTAAAATTAAAAATGGAAATCTGGAATTATCCCGTGCGTGATAATCCAACAAAGACGGGGTACATGCCATCAAAAAGTGGGCAAAAGATATGGACAGATACTTTTCAAAAGAAGACATTTATGAGGCCAACAAACATATGAAAAAATGCTCATCATCACTGGCCATTAGAAAAATGCAAATCAAAACCACATTGAGATACCATCTCACGCCAGTTAGAATGGCGATCATTTAAAAAATCTGGAGACAACAGATGCTGGAGAGGATGTGGAGAAATAGGAACACTTTTACAATGTTGGTGGGAGTGTAAATTAGTTCAACCATTGTGGAAGACAGTGTGGCAATTCCTCAAGGATCTAGAAATAGAAATTCCATTTGACCCAGCAATCCCATTACTGGGTATATATCCAAAGCATTATAAATCGATCTATTATAAAAACACATGCACATGTATGTTCATTGCAGCACTGTTTACAATAGCAAAGACTTAGAACCAACCTAAATGCCCATCAATGTTAGATTGGATAAAGAAAATGTGGCACTTATACACCATGGAATATTACACAGCCATAAAAAATGATGAGTTCCTATCCTTTGCAGGGACATGGATAAAGCTGGAAACCATCATTCTTAGAAAACTGACATAAGAACAGAAAACCAAACACTGCATGTTCTCACTCATAAGTGGGTGTTGAACAATGAGAACACATGGACACAGGGAAGAGGACATCACACACTGGGGTCTGTTGGGGTTAGGGGGCTAGAGGAGGGATAGCAGGGGGTGGGGAGATTAGGGAGGGATAACATTAGGAGAAATACCTAATGTAGGTGACGGGGGGATGGAGGCAGCAAACCACTAAGGCATGTGTATACCTATGTAACAGTCCTGCATGATCTGCACATGTACCACAGAACTTAAAAAAAAATGGGGTACATGGACGATCAGTGGGAAAGGCTATATATCACAGGTGCTGGTCCAGAAAACTCCAAATTATAGCTGAGCATGGGAGGGACAGACAAAACTGTGAGCTTTTTGCAAATATAGGCTTCTTATTCGCAACCTGGTCAGTTAATCTTGTTAAACCTCCCAATATTTCTTATATAAAAGCTGGTAAGAAAAAATAATCTTATTTTCAGGTTTTAAAATTTGGCAAATTCTATCCAGGATCTTGCATCCTTTTTCATTGAGGTCAAAAAGCTAAATGTGATCGCAAGATGTTTTGAAGGTGTGGTTTGAAGAGAGGAGACAGGTGACACAGATAATAGAAGAGCTCTGTGGGGAGGCGCAGGACGAGGGGCCCTCCAGCTGTTAGCTGTGGCTTCTGTCTGCCTCCTACGAAGCTGACCTCGAGGGAGAAAATGATATCCTGAGTGGGGCAACACGCGAAAAGAGGCTGCCCCTCACTGATGGGTGGCCCCAGTCTTTAGAAAGGGATCTGAAGAACCCCTTCTGGGCCTGGAGCCAGCTCTCAAAACATAATCATATGAATTATTTAAGATGATGAGAGTAAGGCGTGTTCAATGTAGAGAGTTTTGTCAACACTTTTAACTCTGGAAGAACCCTGCTAGGTATATGAGGAACTCTAGCACAGGGAAGGGGCTGCCTGGCAGCTGGGTTCCCCTCCAGGATGGGCATTTGCAGTTGCCTGGGGCTCCTTCTGCCGGCCATACCAAACACCTGTTGCCCTGGGCAGTGCTGTGGAAGGCTGGGTGTTGGTGGGTGATCAGCAGCATCTCTCTCTGGGGGGATCTGCCCACATCACCAGAGCAACTGGAACATACTAAAACAAAGACTGACTCCCAAACCTTGGGATTCAGCCTCTCTCTCTCCTACTTCCTAGATTTTTCCTCAAAGCCAGACTTAGGTTGGCTCCTTGGCTGTGCTGATCTCTTGGCACTGGTAGCCACAGATGCTGGTTTCTTAAATCCCATGGAACTGTCTTAGGGGGCTGGCCAGTGCTGGGCCTGAGCCATCCACTTGTGCACAAAGGCTCCTGCCTGGGTTCTCACCATGTGTGGGACCCTTCTTCTCTCCAGCTTCCAGACCAGGCAGTGGTATCTGCAGGTGAGAGACAAAGACACTGGTGCCCACAGTTACAGAGGTGGCACAGGCTGGTGCCCTTGGGCATCTCTCTGGCTCATAATCCAAAGCATTATTTGTTTGCCTTCTCTAGAGGACTGTTGTCACACCATGAGGGACTCATTCCCAGCTTGGTCTCCTCAAGCCCCCTAAAGGCTCTCCTCAGGAGTCCTCCTGAGACCTGGGTCTCCAGTGCCTCCAAGGCCCCTGTGGGTATGCAAAGTTGTGCTCCTTCTTGTAAAGAACAGTAGGAATAAGCCCCAAAAGCAGTGCATAAGGGAGCCAGTTTGGGTGAACCATTAAAAAAATTTTTTTAAGGCAGGGCATGTTGGCTCACGCCTGTGATCCCAGCACTTTGGGAGGCCGAGGTGGGTGGATCATTTGAGGTCAGGAGTTTGAGATCAACCTAGCCAAAATGGTGAAACCCCATCTCTACTAAAATATAAAAATTAGCCAGGCGTGGTGGCGCGTGCCTGTCATCCCAGCTACTCGGGAGACTGAGGCAGGAGAATCGCTTGAACCAGGGAGGTGGAGGTTGCAGTGAGCTGAGATTGCACCACTGCAGTCCAGCCTGGCCAAAAAGAGTGAAACTCCGACTCAAAAAAAATATTTTTTAGAAGAAACTGGTGGTTTATGACAAGCCTATTTCAAAGCTGATTGTGTTACCGGCGCTGAGTAATTCACTCTTATGCTAGTTTTCCAAAGGTTTGGGTTCAGGAAAACCTCAAACATAGTGGCTAAGTACTTTTCCTTTCCTTTCCTTTTAAAACCCTGTTTATTTTCAGAGCCATTTAATCCATATGTTTTAGATCCATTTCCCTATTACTCAGCAAAAGGTTGTTTTGCGCCAACATTGCTGACTCGTGAGTGAGCCCGCTCGCCTCTCTACGGCTCCAACTGGTGCTCGCCGCTGAACCCCTGCTCACGGCCAGACGACTCCAAAGCCTGTTATTAGACAGAAGGAAATGCAAGCACTAGAGGCAAAATCAATAATATTGACCCTGTCTGTATTTAGAGTTTTGATATTTGGTTCATCATGAAATTTTGGGTGCTAATCTTGATTTTTGAAATGTTGCATTGCGCTATTCTTTATATGGATCATTGAGTTTTATGGTGGCCTCTTCAATTTTGCACCCAAGGCAAGTGCCTCACGTATCTCACTCTCATCCTGTCCCTGGTAAACCCCACCCACCTCCAGAGCTCATTCTAGTTAGAAGGCCAACATTCCAGTCGGCGTGGCTTCTGCTGTGGTCTCCCAGGCAGAGATCAGTACCAGAGGCAAGGCAGACAAGCCCTTTGGTGATGTTAAAGGCAACTCTGAGCCCCGTTGATTTGCATTTGGGGTGTGGGACTCCCAGAGAAAGTGGAGAAGAGAGGGACATGTGTCCTCTTCAGACTTGAGATCTGAAGCTGCAAAGAGAACCTTGCTTCCCTTTCTTTTTGGAGAGGGCAGGAATTGCAGGGTTCCACATCAGAGTGTTTTGCAAATTCTATTGGGCTGATGTGTCAGTAGTCTGTGACTTCTTAAGAAGCCACTGAATTCATCAATCCTCAATTCAGATTTCTCAATTCAGTTCCTGGTACTGACAGAGAAAATAGTTGGCTTTGGGACTTGCATATGCGGGGATTTCTTCTTGCTTAAATGATTTTTTAAAAATAAAACGGCATGACCATCTCAGGGGTGTCTGTTTGGTTGGTAGCTTTGAAGAGGCTTGGAGATTCCTCTGACCACATAATTGTAGGTTGTGTATATGCATGAACTTTCCAGGTAACTGAGAAACAGCTGAAATCTGTTTTACGTTTTAAAATCATGGTGTACTGTTACAAATCGTATCACATTAACATATCCTGGAATTTTCTGAGAATGACCACGTAGTGAAGTTCATTTTTACTTTAAACATCTCCATATAAAATTTCTTTAAATCAAAATCTATTTTTGACATACAGAAAAGATGATCGTTCCATTGAATCTTGCTTAATAGGCATGAACTCCAGCTTCTGCTCTGTTGAGGTTGTTTGAGGACATCACCCCTCTGAGCTCAGGGGAAACGAGGGGCAGAGTCACTATTTAAATAGAGCCATGCTCATGGAGGGCCCTTGGTGGCCACTGTGGGATACGTGGTGCAGAAGGCTGTGGTTTCCCTCAATAGAAATGGCTCCTCATCTCAGCCACGTCCCAATACAATAAAGAGTCCTTTCTTCATTCAGAGACAGGACCCCTACTTGCCTCGAAGGCAGAGACTTTTCATGTTCTGTTTTACTCCTGAGGGCTGGCACATAGTAGGTACTCAAATATTTTTAAAATATACAAATAAATGAGTCCTGCCTCTGAGCACCAGCCCCCGAGCATGTACATTTCTCGGTACATTCGATGTTGACTCTTGGGTATTCTGCTCTGATATTTGAATGAAACTAACACCTGCTAGTCAACTTCTCAGAGGTCTGTACTCCTGTGTCCTTACGGTTATTTCCATCATCATTATTAATATTCAGTGTTTATTGGCCACCTAAAACATTCAGACTGGTGCAGAGAGCATTGCGTGCATCATCTTATTTAAACTTCCTGACAACTGTGAATGAGACGTGGTCCTGTTTTGCAGGTGGAGAAGACTCAGGGAAGCTCAGCTCCAGGTGGAGTCACTCGGCTCGAGGTGCAGGGAAGCTCAGCTCCAGGTGGAGTCACTCGGCTCGAGGTGGTGGAGTTGGAACTCGGACCTATGTCAGTGTGAGTCCAAAAGCTCTTTGTAATAACAATGTTGCTCGAATCTTGAATTTTGAAAAAGCATGTTTAGGGGAATATGAGAATTCACAGTAGATCAGTTTCATCTAATTCATAGAGTTGAATTCACTGAGAGTAATCACAACCTGAGTGCATTCATCGCTGACCCACCAATTCTTTCTAAACACTTGGGGTTCAGAGATGACTCCACTGCATCTCCCTCAATGGAGAAGCTCACAGTTTAGTTGGGGAGACAGACGGACATTCAACTACCTACAATCCATGCTGTTAAGAGAGGCATAAACAAGGCAATACAGACGCAGTACAAAGTCCTGGTAAACTACTTTGTTGGGGAAAGAGTCAAGGTGCCATGGAGGAAGTGATATTTGATTGGTCCTGAAACGAGAGTTCAATTTCCCCCAGGCCAGAGAAGGGAGGGGTTAAGAAGGAAGGAATATCCTGAACCTAATGCAGAGGATCCAAAAAGTGGATGTTTAGAGAAGAACTTTCCTGTGGCTGGAAATGAGATCACTAAGGTGGAGCAGGGCTGTAGATCCTTAAAAGCTGAGTCAGAGAGTTCAGCCTCTCACCTGAGTGAAGTGTGTGTTCAGCAGTTGGGCGTTAGGCCCTTGTTCCTGGTGGCAGGTGGCTAAGTTTGGGCTTGTCTTCCTCCCTCCCAAGGGTGGTGTTCTTGGTAGGAAATACATTCTAGAATCCCAATCCTCGCTCTAGATTAGTGGATAATGTAGCTGCTAGGGCTCAGAAAATATCATTGAGCAAGAAGGATAACTGCACTGCCCAAAGTGAATTGTCGGTACCAGGTTAATAGGGCCCAAAAGGCAATAGAGAGAACATTAAATTAGAGACATTTCAGGGGTCTGCTGGCCCGAGTCACTGCCAACATGAGCTCTCTTCCCTCTGCAAGTAGAGGCTCCAAGCCTTTGGGGAAAATTTTTCAAGGCTCCTAATCCCAGACCTTGGCTCACAATATCCCTTTGGACCAATGCGCCCCTGTTTCCTGTATCCAGCCTCAGGGCTGTGGTGAGGAGGGTTAATCCTGTGAGCTCTGAGCTGACTTTTCGTAAGCTGTGCAGATGTGATTTTTTTCATAATCCTTCATCAATTCTTGGGCAAATTTCTAACTGCCTTGTTGACTGTCCTGTAGCAGAGGTGGCAGAGGGAACGTGGGTTAAAGGGACAGCACTTGAAGCGAGACTCGCCTTTGGGAAGGAGGGAGTAGTCACCAAGAAGGTGACCCAAAGTAAAGGGCAGTGTTACCACTGAATGGTAAAACTCTGGTTATCAGAGCTGGGTTTCCCGCGTGGATCTGATCTGCGTTACCCACAGATCAGAACAACTTATCACTAATTATGGTTTTGAATATGAAGCTTAGATGAACACTTCCTAAAATGCATTTCTCAGGAGCATCGCTTGTTCATGCTGTTACCAGATATTCCGAGGTCAAACATGTTTGAGATAAACTGGGCTAAACAAAGCCACCCTGTTTTCACTTTGCAAGGTCTTCTCAATGCCTTTGTAAACCAGCATGCGCCGTGACTCTCTGGGAGAGGTGCATAGTGTAAATGCACTATGGGAGGTGCATATCCCAGACGTGCTGGTCTAGGGAGTTCCCTTTCTATTTTCACAGAGGACTTTGTGAGGCTTGGGTGCTGTGGGACCTATGTTGGGGAAACTCTGAGCTAAATATTCACACATGGAATAGGATGAAAAACACACACCAAGTGCAATTGGGCATCCCCGCCAGAAATTCTTGATAGGTGCTCATTATAGTTTTATGAACACTAGGGCCATCTTTGAACTTAAATAGAATCCTTTTGTCAAATTACTTTTGTTATCTTCATGATTTTATTTTTGCGTTGATGTGTTGCCGAGTGTGTTCCTGGTTTTGGGGATTTGGAAAGTGGGACAACTTGAGGTCACACACCCTCCAGCAGTTTATCTTTGCTTTTCTGTCATCTGTGACTTTTCTGTGGTTTAACCACAGATGACCTAGTCGTCCTGGTTGGCTTCTAGACAGGGCGGTAGCTTGTTCCAAATGGTCCCCAATCAGAAATTTCTCCTTCACACAAATTAACAGTGAGCTTACAGACTTGCAGTATCTCTGTTCATATGACTACTTTTTCAACCAGAAGTTTTCCTTTGCTTGTCTGACTCATTCCCTCATTTATTCCCTCATCTAGCAGTTTGCTGAAGTCAGCTTACAATACTGCAGAGGCTGCTAGGCTCTGGGGATGCAGCAGTGACCAAAATGAGCTGAGAGCTGCCTGCATGGAGCTTAAAGTCTAGGGCACAAGTGCGGGGTGGGGAGTTGGGGAGGGATAGCATGGGGAGAAATGCCAGATATAGGTGATGGGGAGGAAGGCAGCAAACCACATTGCCATGTATGTACCTATGCAACAATCTTGCATGTTCTTCACATGTACCCCAAAACCTAAAACACAATCAAATATATATATAAAAAAATAATAATAAAGTCTAGGGCAGTGCTGCCCAGCAGCGGTATCATGGGTGACACATTTGGGATTCTGAGTTTTCTAGTAGCCCCACTAAAACAAAGTTAGAAACAGGTGAAATTAATTTTAATTATATACTTTATTTTCACCTCATACATTCAACATATTGTCACTTCAACAGGTAGTCACTATAAAAAGTAATGAGACTGTTTACATTTTTTTCATACCAAATCTTCAAAACTGGTATGTATATTCTGCTTACAGCACATCTCAATTCAGACCCGCCATGTTTCCAGTGCTTAATAGCCGCAGGTGGCTAGTGGAACAGTGTAGGTCTAGGGAGAGAGACAGATATAAAGAAATAGATATGGGCCGGGTGCATGGTTCACACCTGTAATTCCAGCACTTTGGGAGGCCGAGGCGGGTGGATCACGAGGTCAAGAGATTGAGACCATCCTGGCCAACATGGTGAAGCCCCGCCTCTACTAAAAATACAAAAATTAGCTGGGCATGCTGGCACGCGCCTGTGGTCCCAGCTTCTCGGGAAGCTGAGGCAGGAGAACTGCTTGAACCCGGGAGGCAGAGGTTGTAGTGAGCCAAGCTTTTGCCACTGCACTCCAGTCTGGTGACAGAGCTAGAATCTGTCTCAAAAAAAATAAATAAAAAGCCCTAGAGGAATTTGATAGTGACATGAGAACACAGAGGATAAGCACAGTCTCTGCCTGTAGTCATTATCGCAGGCGGTG
>NW_016107725.1:389221-495376 GCF_001604975.1 Cebus imitator | reverse complement strand
TGTTGACCAGGATGGTCTTGATCTCTTGACCTCGTGATCCACCCGCCTCGGCCTCCCAAAGTGCTGGGATTACAGGCTTGAGCCACCGCGCCCAGCTTATTTTTTGTTTTTTTTTTTTTAAGGGATCCCTGTGGCTGCTCCGTGTCTGGGTAGGTGGGGGTGATAGGCAATGGTTAGCAAAAATAAATGCAGGAAGATAACAGGGGGTGCTATGGTGCTGGGCTAGGGGCCTGCTGGTGGTGAGTTGGAGTGGAGGCAGTGGGGAAGAAGTGTGTGTGGATCCAGGTGGTGTTTGGGAGCGGCAGCGGATGGATGGAACGGTGCATTAGACATAGGGCGAGGGAGGGGGAGGTGTCCAGGAGAACTCCCAGGTTGTGGGATGAGCACCGTGGTGGATGTGAGGAAGACTAGAGTGGGTTTGGGCTTGAGATTAGACTCCAGGACACCCTGGGCACGGCCAAGCAAGAAACCTCGCATCTTTTTAACAGGAGTTATTCATTGTTCTTGAAATGCTGGTTTAGATGCAGCAGCTCAAACCTGTCATCCCAGTGCTTTGAGAGGCCAAGGTGGGAGGATTTCCTGAGCCCAGGAGTTCAAGGCCAGCCTGGGCAACATAGTAAGACCCCATCTATAAGAAAAAGAAATTGCCAGGTGCCGTGGCTCATGCGTGTAGTCCTAGCTACTTGGGAGGCTGAGGCAGGAGGATCACTTAAGCCCAGGAGTTTGAAGCTGCAGTGAGCCATGATTGTGCCACTACACTCCAGCCTGGATGACAGAGGAAAAATTTTAGATAATATGGAGTTTTTTGTTATTATCTGTGAGGAAATGATACAAAAGTACCTCTGATTCATTTTACAATTTGTTATTGTAGTTATAGACAGCTTGTACCAGAAAATATTTTCATAAAGAGGTGCCTTTTCCCACAACTTTAAACTTTTGAAAATAGCATTTAAACCGAGCTTAGCTAGGATTTTATTTTGATTTATTTATTTGTTTTTGAGATGAGGTTCTCACTATGTTGCCTAGGCTGGTTTCAAATTCCTGGGCTCAAGCGATCCTCCTGAGCAGCTGGGACTATATGGGCATGCCACCATGCCCAGCCTTAGCAAGTATTTTAAAGAGAGCTTTGAATTAGCTTCTCTTTGTGGATTACACTCAGAACTATAGAGTGCTTAGAAAATGGATAGGGTTGCATTGAAAACCACTGTCACTAATATGTGCTCTTCGTGGGTCCATTTTTCATCCTGGAGAGCTCTGATGGAGAACTTGAAACCCAAGATGTATTCGAAAGGAGACTGCGAGGAAATGAATGAGCAGACTCAGGGTATTCTGGATGAAATGTTCTTATCACAAGACTCTTGGTGCACGCTCCATGTCCCACTTATGTGTGTGATAAGCCACCAATGCATTTATGTCTGACCTGTTTACCGAAAACTATAGCAAGGGTTGAGAGCTCTGAGTCACTGCCAGGTAGATCAATAAAGCCATGAAATATTGCAGTTGCTTAGATCATTTATTCAGCAAGCGTTTATTAATCAACCACTCTACCCCAGACATGGAGAACGCAAAACCAAGTAACTGATGCTCCTACCTTTCAATCTGGGTACGGGGTGAGTGAACCTACCTTTCAATCTGAGTGGGGTCATGTGAACACATGAGATTGATATATTTTATGTCCATATAAGGCAAAGAGTGGGCAGAAAAGTGGGAGGACCTCATTATTCTTAGGGGAATTAATCTTTGACTTGAACCTTACAAAGCATAGTAAGAATTTGTCTGCTGATTAGCGGTGGCTCAAGCCTGTAATCCCAGCACTTTGGGAGGCCGAGGCGGGTGGATCACGAGGTCAAGAGATCGAGACCATCCTGGTCAACATGGTGAAACCCCGTCTCTACTAAAAATACAAAAAAAAATTAGCTAGGCATGGTGGTGCGTGCCTGTAAGCCCAGCTACTCAGGAGGCTGAGGCAGGAGAATTGCCTGAACCCACGAGGCAGAGGTTGCGGTGAGCCGAGATCGCGCCATTGCACTCCAGCCTGGGTAACAAGAGCGAAACTCCGTCTCAGAGAGAAAAAAAAAAAAAAAAAGAGAAGGCACTTTAGGGAAAGGGCAATCAGATAACCGGGTACATGAAAGGAGCTATGAGTGGCTCAGTGTGGCTGGGGTGTAAGGATGAAGGCAAACGTGGAGAGAGATGGAGCTCTGGCATCAGCTGCCCAGAGACGTCTTATTAGGCGAGGCTTGGAAAGGCTCCTACGATGCTTGATGGCCCCAGTTTAACAAAATTGGCCAGAATTGCCTATGGGAATTGTGCACAGCAACTTGTGATTGTCAGAAATTGAGACGTGGAGGTGATTGCAGATAGTTGTAGGTGATTATAAATAGGGTACAATGCGTATTTGAATATAATCTGGGATCACGGCATCTTTGGGGTAGACACAGCCTCCATTGCTATTTTATGCCACAGGAAGCACCTACAGTGTCCCGGTGCTTTGCCAGCCGTGAGCAGCGCTGGTATGCTGCGGTAGGGAGGGTGCAGGGAGGACAGCTGGGGTGCTCACGGTCTAAGGGGATAGAGAGACGTGTATGTACGAAAAGCAACAGTCACACCGTTCACCAACCTCCAGTTCCTCTGTTTTCTGGGCACAAGGGAGGAGAATGCATTCCACGCTTCAGATGTTAGTTGTGGTCAAGTGTCTTGTTCTAGTCCGTGACACATGAACAGAAGCTGCGTGTATCATTTCTAGAAGAAATGTACAAAAACTAACACATGATTCTTCAGCTCCTCTTTCCTCTGCTGCAGTGACTAGCGATGGTTGGGATGGAGGGGCCAGCCTGGGTGCTTAGCTGCACATGACAGCCCAGGGTCCTCCACACACCACAGCAGACCTGGGGACCAGGTGAGAAGGCAGCCCTGCAGTTTGGGGTTCTTCATTACCATAGCAGGACATAACCCATCCTCACTAGTAAGCAATGCCAAGCAGTCTCCAGGGTGTTTTAGGCCACTGTGGAGAGAGGAAATGCTCCTCCATTAAGTAATTCATTCCACAAACATTTGGGTCTGTGCTCTAAGCACTGTGTAAAACCATCCTGGCTCTAAGACTTTTGGAGGAAGGAGCAATAACTAGGAGTTGGAGTGGTCAAGGGAGACATTTTATTACTTTTTTTTTAAAAGAACGTACATGGTGCATGTGTATAGACATATTATGTATGTTTCCATTATTTAAGCCATGTAACCACAATTCTTTAGTTCCTCTTTTCTCTGCTGCGGTGACTGGTGATGTCCTGGATGGAGGGGCCAGCTTGAGTGCTTCCTTATCACTTGGAAATTACAGAAATGAAAAAAGAAAAACCCATAATCCTACTAGTTAAGATAGCCACTTTAAGAATTTTGAAGAATATTTTTCTAGTGTTATTGTATTTTTTACATAATGTTGATAGAATTTTACCTTACACATAACACATTTTCAAGTTTTTTTATAAGCATTTGCAGTTTTCAAAATCATATTTTTAATTGCTATAAAATAACATCAAATTTCTTTCTAAATTTTTACTATTTAAGATTTAAAATGACCATTTAATACATGTTTTTTTTTCCCAAGTTTTGCTGATTTCCATAGAAAGATTTCTAGAAGTATAAGTAAATGAACAAAGAAAATGGCCTCCAAAGATTTATTCAAATTAACACTCTCAATAATTGTGTACCACAGTGTTACTTCCACTAATATCTGATATTACTAAATTTTAAAAATAATTTTAATAGGTAAAAAAATCATAGCTAGTAGGTTTGTATTTCTTTGATAACTGGGGAGGTTGAAAATCATCCCATGCATTAGTTTACTAGTTATTTTTAGTTTTCGACATTGTGTATTCATATCATATGCCTATTTATGAGGTATTCATATTTTTCTTATCAGTATATCTGATCTTGTTACATATTTGAACAGTTTTCTCTCCTGTTCTTCCCTTTTGGTTATTTTGCAAAATATGTAAAATATTTTCATGCAGTTCAATGTGTTGATCATTTACATAGTGATTGCTTTTTTAATGTATAATTCTAGAACCTTCTAGAGGTCCTGTGGCTTGATTTTTAAGTTCTTTGACCTATCTCAAATTTATTTCAGTTCATGGTGCAAGGAGAAACTCTAACACAATTTTCCCTTCAATTTGCTAACTTGTTATCCCAGGACAATTTCATGGAACAATCTTTCCTTTATTTGTTGATTTATGCTGCCAGTAAAAGCTTATTTGATCAGTTACCAGTGTGGAAGATGACAGAAATGAGATAAGCCTAGCACAGTGGGGATTCCGCCAGACATTGGATCTGGCTATCCATGCAAACTTCAGAGGTTCCATCTTAGCAGACCGGGCCTGGGTGTGTTTCAGGGCTCACAGAGGCACGGCCAGCTGAGGGATATTCTGGACTAAGGATTTAGTCAAGTGAGGATTAGCCTGGAGTGGCACGCTGGGCAGCCAGCCGCCTTGGATCCAGGCAGTCCCTGCACGGCACTGGCTGGGAGAGGAAATAGAGGGCTCTTTCCTAGGGCCTCATCTGTGTTTTTCTCAATAAGTTGAGGCCTGAGAGGGGCCACATTGGAACTCCCACTTGGGACTTCAGGCTGGGGAAGGCCTGGTCTGGAGAGAAGTCACAATTTTGAGTGTCATATGTAGTCTCTTCTACAAAATGGGAGTTTATGAAAGGTTTAATCACAAGTAGTGTATGAAATAGACTACCCTGCACAATCCTGTTACAGAGCATCTGCCCAAAGGAAAAGAAATCAATATATCAGTATCAAAGAGATGCTTGCACTTATGTTTTTATCACAGTATTTTTGATGATAGTAAAGGTAATGGAATCAATCTAAGTGTCCATCAATGAATGGATAAAGAAAAGGTGTACATACACAATGGAATGCTATTCAGCCACGAAAAATAATGAAATCCTGTCTTTTGCAGCAACGTGGTAGTATAACTAGAGGTTATCATCTTAAGTGAAATAAGCCCTGACTTGATCAAAAATTTTGTAAGGAAATTTATTAGCTTTTATTTTTTAGAGACAAGGTTTCTCTTTGCAACCCAGGCTGGAGTGCAGTAGCATGATCATAGCTCACTGCACACTACAGCCTCAAACTCCTGGGCTCAAGCAATCCTCCTGCCTCAGCCTCCTCAGTAGCTGGGACTACAGGCACACACCACCATGCCAGCTAATGTGTGTGTGTGTGTGTGCGCGCGTGCGTGCGCATGTAGATGGGATCTCATCATCTTGCAGCCCAGTCTTGAACTCATGGACTCAAGTGATCCTCCCATCTCAACCTCCAAAACTGCTGGGATTACAGGCATGAGTCACAGCACCTGGATGGAAATTCGTTAATAGCCTATATTGAAGGGGTAGCTGAAATCACCTCACCATCCTCTCGGTTTCCGGAACACCTACATTCTTATAGCCCATGTGAGTTGTATGGTGGGGTGTGGTTGTATGTCCATTCTCTCCCTCTGCCTGGGACTGCCAAGAGAGCAGGGCTCAGGTCATTTATTTGTAGAGTCTCAGCTCCTGTTGCAGGATCTGACAGAGTCAATGACTGCTACCTTTGTGGAATGAATGAGTGAAATCATTAATGACTGAATGTGGCTGGCTTTTCCACGTCTTCCCACAGCTGGGATACTTAATATTAGTTGAGATAACTCCTTTTAAACTGTTGGTATTTCTCTTTTAATAAAATCTTGGGAAAACCTTGATTTTCATGTCATTTTACTTTGGGACTTTTTTCCTAAATCCAGGCTTTATTTTTCATCAGACGTGTCATGGTCTTGCTCTTAAGGGGTCTTTACAAACCATCATCATGCTCTTGAGGGAGTCTTTTGAAAACCTTACTTTAGATCAGAGTTAGAGAAGAAATTCACATTCTAATAGATTTGCAAGGTAATTGACTTTCTCACCATCTCTTATTATATTTGAAATATTTCGGTACTTGATGCGGGGGCAGAAACATTGAGTTTACACATTCTAATAACTTTCCAAAAACCTGTTATAAAGTAAAACTGTCGATCTGGGGGTTTGGGGATCCCTGGGGATACAGCTCAGCCTTGGGACCCAGGGCCTACCATAGCTGGGCTACCCCTTCCTCTCCAGCTTCTTGTCTAGCTGCTTCTCCCTTTCATTTTAGACTCTAGCAAAATCCCAGGATTGTTATGGTCCTCTTGATGCAGTGCTGCTTTTTGCCATCTTGCTATTGTAAATGCTACTTTTTCTGTTCAGTCATCCAGCAAACTACTGTTCATTCTTCCTGACCTGTTGAGGCATCCCCTCATCTGTGAAGAGTTTCCTCTCTCCTTCTCCAATGTATCAGTAAGCTATGGCTGTGTAACAAACCACCCCAAAGGCAGTGGCTTGAAACAACTGGGTATTATTGTCCTGTGGGTCAACCAGCTGGTTCTGCTGTTCTGGACAGGCTTAGCTAATCTCAGCTCCCTCTTGTGACTATGGGCAGGACAACTGGAGGCTGGCTGGTCTAGTATGGCCTCATTTACGTGTTCAGCATTGGGTGCCTCTCAATTCAGTGGATGAGGGTGACTGGACCATGTGTCTCTCATCCATCACCCAGTAGACTAGCCTGGGTTTGTTCCAAGGTGACTGATGCTGTTTGCAGTGAGAGAGAAGGAAGGCATGCATGCCCTCTGGAGGCCTCGATCTCAAAACTCAATGGCACACCAGCACTTCTGCTGCATTCTTTTGGCTGAAGCCAGGTCAGTTCATATTCAAGGGAAGGGGATTCAGATTCTACCTTTTAATGGGAGAAGCTGCAAAGTTGCATTGCAGAAGACAAGGACCTGGGGGAAAGGAGGGAAGGATGAACAGAATGGTTGATTGATTTTTGTGATCAATCCACTACACCCACCTTTGATAGAGTTACTTACTGTGCAGTGCAATCGGCCTTCCATACTGCGGGCTCCATACCTATAAACCGAAAATATTTGAAAAATGTTTGCATCTGCACTGAACATGTACAGACTATTTTCTTGTCCTTACAGGATAATAATACATGATAACAACTATAGATGTAGCATTTACATTATATTAGGCATTATAAGTAATCTAGAGATGATTTAAACTATACAGGAGGATGCATTTAGGTTATATGCAAATACTAGACTATTTTATATTAGGGACTTGAACATCTGGAGATTTTGGTATCTAAGGGAGCTCCTAGAACCAATCTGCAGATACCGAGAGACCAGAATTACTCATACGGGGTCATATTGCATTGTTTCTTTGAGTCCTAATTCTGCCAACATGGCCTGGTACTTGCACTAATCTCAAGCTTCTGTCCTCTGAGTGCAGTGACAAGGCACAGGGCTGGCACTTGAGAGTGGGGGTACCCAGGAGGCGGGCACCCTAAGATGGAAAAGGGACGTGTACACAGAATCGTGGCCGCATGTCCTGAAGACTGGTTTAAGCCATCAATGGCTGCCGGGCAGGGCCAAAGCCCAAAGGAAGCCCTGTTACCCCTTTTGCCCTTCCTGATGGCTCTGCCTCTGCCTTCAGCTGGGCGTGGGCAGGCCCTGCCCACTGAGGCTCCAGCCCTTACCCACAGTGTCAGCAATGCAGCCCCCAGAGGGTCCACTCAGGCTCTGCCCACACACCCGGATGTTGACAGGGGCATGGCTCCAGCGCCAGCTCTAATGGATGGTCTCATCGCTTTTAAAATAATGACATGGGGCGTGGGCTGGCGAGAGCAGTGACATCACTTTCCTGCAATTCTGGGTCAGCTCCTGCTGCTTTTCTCTATATGTTTGAATGACTGAAATAAATCTACTGGTTGGGTCCATTTCCTGAAAGACTTATGACATGTTCACATGCCTGTCTTGGAATGGGGTCAGGAAACCCATGGCTTTGGACTCAGATGTCCTGGGTTCAGGATTCTGTCACTAGCTTGCTGTATGAACTTGGACTAGCAATTTTAACTTCTCCAGGCCTGTGTTTTCTCATTTGTGCAATGGTGGGAGGAACACCCTTGGTTTGTAACGGAAGGGTGAAGACGAACTGGGGTCTTTTACCAGAGCCACTACCTTAGTCAGTTTGGGCTGCAATAACAAAGTTTCATGGATTAGGTAGCTTATTCACAGCAGAAATGTGTTTCTCACAGTTCTGGAGACCGGAAGTCCAAGCTCAGGGTGCCAGCAGGGTTGGGCTTTGGAGGGCTTCTAAACACTATTATTCTTCATTCATGCTTCTCAGAGCCCTAAGGAAGAGAGTGACTCCTCATCTCAATTGTGAACTGCTCCCACCGCTCCGTACTTCCTCATGTAAAGAGGCCAGACTTGACATCATGGCTGACCACCCCCACACAGTTGTACAGAATCTCCCTTGGGGCCGCAGGATGGCTGGATTCTGTCCAGTCATCTGCAAGGAGGATATTGGGATGGCATTTCTTCCCAGAATGAGGGTGTATATTTCAGAAAGCTGTGGATTGCTTCCCATGGTCATCCGATCACCAGGCAGGAATGCTCCTCTCCTGATAGATGTATGGAAAGTATGCAATTCAATTTTGCCCCAAAGTTCTAGGCATTGGATTAGGAAATGCCAAACTCAAAACATTTAACTTTAGAATTTGTTTTTTAAAAATAAATAAAAATGAAAAAGAATCTCAGAAGCAGCAACATATTATAATGGAAAGTTCCCCGGACTGGAAGACAAGGTGGTAAAGGTGACAGTGATGATACTGATGGCCAGATACTGTGATGGGTATTTGCATTCATTATCTGCTTTAGGCTTCCCAACAGCTCCCGGCAATTGGTTCTAGACTATCCAGATTATCTAGCTAAGAAAAAATGGGCTGAGAGAGGTTAAGCAACTGTCTCACAGACACGCAGCTATTCTGTGGTGTGGGAGAGGTCTGCTGTCTGAGCTCAATCCCTCCGTGCTGCAGACCCACAGGTCTCTGCTTTGCTTCTGATCCATTTCCCGTTGTGGGTAACTGGCTGTCTTTGGACGGCAATGATTCCATCTAGAATATAAATCAGTAGGACCCTGTATTCGTCTGTTCTCATGCTGCTAATAAAGACATACCTGAGACTGGATAATTTCTAAAAAAAAGAGGTTTAATAGACCCACAGTTCCACAGCTGGGGAGGCCACACAATCACGGTGGAAGGCAGAGAAGCAAAGGCGCATCTTACATGGCAGCAGCAAGAGAGCTTCTGCAGGGAGCTCCCCTTTATAAAACCATCAGGTCTTGTGATACTTTTTCACTCTCAGGAGAACAGCACCAGAAAGACCTGCCCCCATGATTCAGTTACCTCCCACCAGGTCCCTTCCCGTGACACATGGGAATTATGGGAGCTACAATTAAAGATGACATTTGGGTGGGGACACGGGCAAACCATATCCGAACCCAAGATCTTTTTTCAGCTCGTAAGTAAACTCTGATACTTGTGACTGGCATCTTGCAGAAGAAAACAAGGCCTTTTCGTTGCGTTATTTGTAAATAACATGGCTGCACAGTCAGAGAATATGAGAGACAATGTCTCCTTTATTTTGAAGACATAATTGTGCTTTGGTGGAAAGAGTTCTAGATGAAGAGACAGGAGGCCTAGGTTTTACTTTTAGCTTCAGTACCATGTGATCATGTGACCAGAGGAAGGTTGACTCTTCCGAACCTCAGTTTCTCTACCTGAGAAACGAGAGGCTTGCACTGGACTGGACTGGCTCTAGGCTCCTGTCAGCTCTGACATCTGGACAAGGGTGCCAGGAGCTTCGCCTGCTGTTCCAGATGCCCCAGGAGAGGTTTCCATGCAGGATTTCAACTTGCTGAAAGCACCTGTGTCTTTCTTAACGAATGACTGGGATTCCTTCACAGGTGAAAATCTCAGAACCTCTGTGAACGTCTCTAATGTCAGAGCAAACTCATCTTCCTTGTGTGATAAAACCAAGGTCTTTCCTCTGGTTGATACTAAGTGGAGACAGAGTTCTTGTCATAGTACCTGAACTAGGGGACGAGCAAAAGGGCCAAGTAGGAAAGTCTTTGGTTATTGCTTAATATAAACAACAGTACGTTTTTGGAAAGGCTTTAACTCATCTCTGTTGTAGGAGGTACCAGGCCTACATTTCTAGAAGATCCAAAGCTGGGAACAAGTCACGTGGCTGCATGGAGCGCTACCATGGCTACCCTGGAACTGCACGTTTTCCCCTTGTGCGTTTAGCTAGCACGAGAGCCCCAATTCCTGTATCAACACCTACCCTCCCACCAGGTCTCACAACCACATGAAAGCAGGAGAGGCGGATCTATGCCTTAACAGCCCAAAGAACAAGCTTTGTGCACTGATAAAATCAGTGGCTGACTTAGAGATCACACCAGCCCTGAAGAAACTGCTTCATGATTTGACAAGGTTGCTAAAGGCTGTTTGCATTCTGTGAGTCAGGTCCGAAGCAAAAGGAATACACAGGAGAAGATGATTATGGGTGTTTTGAAAACCTGCCCCTTCCTGCCCGCCCGGGACAATATTTACAAAGCAGACAGGCAAACAAGCAGACCTTCTTTTCAGGTTTAAATTGCCCACTGAGCCAGCCGGTTCCCGTGCTGGGGTGCTTTCCCAGCGCTAAGTTAGGTGTTTAAAAAATGCGTTTGCCAGGCAGCTGCCTGCCTTCCCTTTGGTGGTTACAGTGTGGTTAGGAAGCTGGGGAGCAGCGTGGCTCTTACCTGAGTAAAATACAGAATCTTTTTAAGGGAAAACATTCCCAAGGATGTCCACTGTTGACTTAAATTACCTTTATTGCTATGTTATTTAAATATATACAAACATAAAACTAGGTAGAATTCCTCAGTGTATAGTTCTTACACACCTATAAATCTAAAACAAATTTACAAATGATATGCAAACAAAACTCTAAAATGAATGAAATTTAAACTGTTAAGATAAACTTGATATGCCGAATCTGCCGATGTTGGCCTTCACAGGAAAAAGTTTTCTCTCTCCATTTTTCATTTCACCTTCTTTGGTCTTGGTTTATTTGAATTTGTGTATAAAGGACCATTGTTTGAGTCATTGTGTGTCACTTTTTCCCACTTTTTAACACTGAACTCATATTGGACCACTAATGTATTATTTTATTAAGCTGGTTGCTCTAAAAGGGAATCTCCCAATACCTAACACTAAATGTCAAATGCTGGTTAATGTAATATTCTACACAGTGTATTTACATCCTGGTACTGAATAATTGAATGCTGGTGAGGGCAAAGACAAGGTATGTAATATGTATCTGTGAGCAACCAGAATAGCCTATAAAACATTTTATTGGGGAGGCTGGCATGCCCATACCAACGTGTGTCACGTGTTGACTAGGTTCTTCTGCCACTTAATTCTAATTACTGTGAAAACTTTTAGGCGCCTAGACATTGTTTGCCCTTAACTTGGCCCAAGGTATTTACGAATGCAGATGGCACTGAACTTGTGTGCAGCGCTTCATTACAAGGACTTATCCAGTTGATCTAAAATAATAGGCTTGTATGACAGCCCCTGAGACTATGTCCGTAGGGGTCTTTGGACCCCAATTCTGAAAAATATTCTGGAGAGCAGCTCACAGTGAGTGCTCATAGAAGAAAAAGGTCTCCTTGCAACGTGAGATGGCCCAAGAGAAGAATTTTCTACCAGGGACCAAGAAAGAGGAAATGGGGATGAATTTGTCCATTTGATCATTTATTTACTAAATATGCATGGAATCTCATCTTTTTCACATACCTAGCAGAGGACATGGGGAAAGGGTAGTGATAAAATTAAATATCACCATGTCCCTGGACAGCTTCTTGGGAGAGTTTAAAAGCTCTTTGCAATTGCCTTCTGAACTAGATTATAAGCTCCAGAAGAAGATTAATCTCTAACCTTTGGAGTTATACCACCCTTTATACATAGTGTTAGACTTTTTGATCATCTACTCACTTTGCAGTTTGCTTTTCAAGTGACCTCTATTTTTATTTCCAGGAATTAAGTCCTAAGAAGGATAAAAATTGGCCACCTTTAAGAATAGTCTTGAGGCTGTGCTGAAGCGTTTGAGGTCCCTAGTTCCTCTAGAGGGTGTGGCAGATGAGGTAATCGTCTATATGTCTAAGTTCTGCTGTGTTTAAGATAGAAGAGCCTCAGTTTACAACGCAAAGCAACACAGGAAATGGTGCGTGGAAGTCAATTGGTGATCAATGTCAAATCAGTGTCAGAAACAAAAAGTATTGTGAGTTTGGGTGAGAGACTAAAATTGTGGGCTGGGCTTTCTCAAAACAGGCCTAAAGAAGAGGTGGGACTGGATGTAGGATAGGTGAGAAATAGATCGTAGACAGTAGGGAAGGGGGCATTCAAGGTTCAAGCAGAGACATAGTATGTAGAGAGGATTTTTTTTTCTTTTTTAGACAGGGGCTTGCTCTGTCACCCAGGCTAGAGTGTAGTGATACAATCATAACTTACTGCAGCCTCAAATTCCTGGGCTAAAGTGATCCTCCTACCTCAGTCTCCTGAGTAGCTGAGACTACAGGTGCACGCCACTACACCCTGCTAATTAATGGTTTTCACTCTGTTGCCCAGGCTTGTCCCAAACTACTGGCCTCAAGTGATCCTCCTCCCTTGGCCTCCCAAAGTATTGGGATTACAGACATGAGCCACCACACCTGGCCTGAGGAGAGAATATTTGTAAGAATAAGAGGGAGAGTAATTCTGGAAAGGTAGACTGGACCCAAATTTTGGAGGCCTTGGAGGCCAGAACAAGAATGTGCATGACCTACTGCCACTGAGTGAGTCAGTGCAAGCCACGGATCAACTGCTGGTGGACAGCAATAAAGGCATCGTAGCTACAGGCTGTCTTAAAACACTGAGTCATCGAACAGTTATCAGCCAGCACAGTGGCCTTCCTTTAAAAGTCTTTTTCCATTTCCATGTTTCTGTCAGTGCTCTGCCAATTTCATTGACATTTCTGTCAATTGCATTGACGTTTCTGAAGATCTGTTTGTAGTAGGGATAGTTGACAGGTGGCTGAGATTGGGTCCTGGTGTTTGTAGGCACCTGTGTGCTCTGGAGAGAGCACGTGTCCAGGAACATTTGTCTGCAGACTCCCGCTGGCAGCGCCCACTTGATCTTCCCTCCCTCTGTCTCCTCTCTTCTACCCATTGCAACCCCTTGCCAAGCTTCATTCTAAATATCATACTTAACCGAGGATTTGTAGGCAGTTTAGAAAACTCTTTGAAACTCATCAGGAGACTAGGCTAGGGATTTTTCTTTTTATAGATGAAGCTAAGTAAGGCTCAAAAGTGAGAACTAAGTTATCCAAGATCACCATGGCCTGTTCAGTGTCTGGCATATTAGGAATGGTGAGTGGTGCATAGACGCTGACTGACAAGGAGGCAGGCCTGATGCTGGGGACAGCCTGTGGGCAGTCTTCCACCGCTGAGACCCTCACAGCAGTCAGCGGAAGGTATCACATACAGCCCAGCTGCCTCTCCTCGCCCTCACTTAGGCGGCTGCATCTTTGAGCTGGGAATGTAAACTGGCCTCAGCCAGCCTCTGTCATAACTTCAGGTCTGCAGGCAGGGTTCTAGCAGCACCCGGAGAGCTGACCCATGAGGCTCCAAGCCTCCACCTCTACCACACCTGTGAAAAATAACAAGCCAGGATACAGTGGTATCATCACAGATGAATACATTCTATAAAAAACAAAACACAAAACGTAGGACCATGAAAATGTTATGGAACTGAAAAGAAGGAAATAGCCACAGCATGGAAGAGGTAGGAAAAAAATATTTAAAAAATGCTACAGGAAGTAGAAGTGGTTTAGGTAGCGTCTGCTTTGAATTCTCTGCAATTAAAAAAAAATCAGTTCTGTAAAATAAGAGATAACAGGTTCAAACGAAATAACATGGGAAAGCAAAAGAAAAATACCCATAAAGAAGCCAATGATGGGCTTGGAGTGTTTAAAGCAGAAACAGAAACAATTAGAAAGTAGAACTGTCTTTGCTAAAAATTGTCAGTGATGTAATCGATCAGCACCGTATGCTGCTGTCCCGGAATTGCAGAGAAATATAAAGAAATGCCAGTGGTTAGGGACAAGCTGGTAAATATGAATGCTTAAGGATGAAGATACAAGGGTCTGTTAACGATTTTTCTTAAATTACGTACTTGTGGTCAGATGTGGGGATTTGCACAGTTTCATATAATACATGTGAAAATATCAATTGTATCGAAAGGTTTAAAAATGGGTACTGTATTAAAGCCAGCAATTTCATTTCTGATACCCGATGTGAAAGACTTTATCATGGAAGAGCACAGGGAGGCCTCTACAGTAATTTTTATAATAGTGATGTTTATAGTAGTGAATGATTAGAAACCTCCCAAATGCCCAGCTGTAGGGAAAGGTTGAATCAATTATTGTGTCGCAATATAATGTGATCATATGTAGCTATTTAAAATCTTGCAAAGGATGTTTATTTATATGGGAAAATGTTCATATTACGAAGTTAGCATTTGAATTGATCTGAGACAGAATGCTGCTGTTAGATATTACTTCAATCAATTAGAAGAAAAGATAACAATGCCGTTTCTATCAAGTGGAATTTCCTTTTATGGAAATTGTTCTGGATGAAACTGATATGTTAATTTCATGTTACTGCATAACAAATTGCCATACATTTATCAGCTTAAAACAACACCGATTTGTTAGTTCACGGTTCTGTGGATAGGAAGCATGTGTGCAGATTGACAGGGCTCTCTACTCATGGTGTCACCAGGCTGAAATCAAGGTGTTGGCCAGGCTCAGGTCTTGTTTAGAGGCTATGGGGAAAAAATCGACTTTCAGGGCCTTTCTTGTGGTTTGCTGAATTCATTTTCTTAAGCGTGTAGGACTGAAGTTCATTTCTGTGTTCATCGTTAGCTGGGGCTGCTGTAAGCACATAGAGGCCATCTGTACTTCCTGCCATGTGTTCCCCTCATCTTCAAGCCAACAATTGTACGGAAAATATTGTTTGTGCTTTGAGTATCTAGGTTCTCTTTCTGCAACCAGCCAGAGAATACTTTCTTCTTTTAAATGGCCCATGTGATTGAGTGAGACTCACCTGAATACTATCTGTATCTTAAAGTCAACTGATTTGGGACTTCAATTACATCTTTAAAATCCCGCGACTGCAGTGCCTACATTAGTGTTTGATTGGGTAACTGGGAACAAGTTGTGTGTGTATACCAGGTTCTGGGAATCTTGGTGGGGGGGGAATCTTAGAATTCTGCCTGCCACACAATTGATAAATTGATTTTTTCTTAATAATATGGATGTACAATATCATGACATTATTGAGACCAGGCTTCATAAGACTTCACAAAGTCTTATGAAGCGAAAGCAGTCTTACAAATATAGCCTTCAACTATGCTTCCCTTTTGATTTGGGGAAGGTTGGCTTTGGACTCTCCTGAATGACAACTTTCCATCTTCTTTCTTGAGTCACCTGTGTTCTTAAACTTGTACTTAAAATTGCTCACTGACTTGCTTCCTTGAGAACTTGTCTGCTCCTTGCCTATCCACCCACTACCACTAGTCTCTCCATCTACCAAATCACTCCTAGTACATCCATCCATATCATCCATCCACCCATTCATCCATTCATCCATCCATCCATCCATATCATCCATCCATCCACGTCATCCATTCATCCACGTCATCCACATCATCCATTCATTCATCCATCCATCCATCCACCCACTCATGCATCCACCCATTCATCCATCCACCCATTCATCCATCCATCTATCCATCCATCCACCCACCCATTCATCCATCCATTGATCCATCCATCCATCCATCCATCCACTCATGCATCCACCCATTCATCCATCCATCCATCCATCCAGCCAGCCAGCCAGCCAGCCACTGTCACATTCAGCCATTCATCTAGTCTTCCAACCATCTGGCTGTCCATCCAGCAATACAATTACGTTTTCCCCATCCATTTGCCTACTTAACCTTCTGTCCATTCATTTACCTATCTATTTACCAGCCTACCCATCACCCAGACATCATGCTTCTCATTGATTTTTTAAACTGCTTTGCACTTTAACTGCATGCTGGGCCTTATAGTAGACACCAGGATACTAAGATAAAGCCTCTTCCCCCAACTTACTTATAGTCTAGTGGAGAAATGAGACAAAAAACTAAATAGAATTCACTGTGAAAAATCCTATAATAGAAAAATATGTCAGGTGGTTTAGGAGAACAAAGGGGGAAAGAAGTTTCTCTGGAAATTGTGAAAAATATACACTGGCCCTTGAGGATGAGCAGTTGTCCATTTCTGAATGAAAACCTCCAAG
Source organism: Cebus imitator (assembly GCF_001604975.1). Classification (NCBI taxonomy): domain Eukaryota; kingdom Metazoa; phylum Chordata; class Mammalia; order Primates; family Cebidae; genus Cebus; species Cebus imitator. The sequence goes on along the minus strand of NW_016107725.1, from coordinate 479,053 downwards.
TTTTCACTGCATCTATCATGGAGCCTGGAGATTGCACGTGTTGTTAGTCTCTATGAAGGTGGCATTTTCCCAGTACGGCTGATGTACTGTGGGAATCACAGAGCACAGTCCTGGAGGACTGGATCAATGGCACTGATTTTATGCTCTTCTGGACATGGTCACATGACTATGACAGGGAAGATTGAGACACACCAGAGGCAACCTTGCCAAACTGACAGCGATGAGTGTCTCACTTTAAATCACACTTCCTGTGAGCCTGCTTTTATTTATTTATTTATTTTGAGACAGAGTCTCGCTGCCTTACCCAGGCTGGAGTACAGTGGCACGATCTCAGCTCACTGCAACTTCTGCCTCCTAGGGTGAAAGGATCCCCCTGTCTTAGTCTCCTGAGTAGCTGGGGCCACAGGTGGGTGCCACCATGTCCAGCTAATGTTTTGTATTTCCTTGTAGAGTTGGGGTTTCACCATGTTGCCCAGGCTGGTCTTGAACTCACTCCTGAGCTCAAGAAATCTGCACACCTTGGCCCCCCAAAGTGTTGGGATTACAGGCACGAGCCACCACACCTGGCCCATGAGCCTGATTTAAACCTGGCCCGTGAAGACCTGGCTTTCTCTAGCATAATTTGACCAGTTGCTTTGAGTGCCAGAGAATGTACGTGGTTGTGCCTGGGAGCTCACACTCAGCATGGCTTTTGCTTTGACTCCATGTCCTGGTTTGTTGTTGTTTTTAGAGAAGGGGTTTCTCTCCATGTTCCCCAGGCTGGAGTGCAGTGGCTATTCATAGGCACCAGCATAGCACACTACAGGGCTGAACTCCCCGGCTCAAGCAAACCTCCTGTCTCAGCCTCCCAAGTAGCTGGGATCACAGGCGCATGACACCATGCTGACTTGATGTCCTGTTTTAACCCGGGTTGTTTGTAGCCAACTTTGGCAGACCTCTCATGAGCATATTCTGCAATGTTATAATTAACCTGGGTGGTGGCCTGCATCTGGGAATCACTTAAATGCTTTCATCTTCATGTTCATCTAAGGATAATTTCAGTGAGAAGCTTCTAGTTCATTGCCATAGACTCCTCTTCCCCTCTTGTTTGTACTACAAACTTGTGTACAAGAAAAAGATTTTGGAGACAGAGGCTTGGATTCAAATCCTAGCTCTGCCGTTAGTCAATTACATGGCCTCAGATCTTGCTAAGCCTCAGATCTCTCACCTGTATAATGGGCCCAATAGTACCTGCTTGTGGGCCTGCTGTGAGGATTGCTGGAGCTAGTGAATGTGAAGTGCAAAGCACCCTTGTAAAGCACAGTAACACACTCAGGAAATGGGAGCTGCTTTTGTGGTTGCTGTTACTGCAGTGATTCCCAGGGACATTTGATATTTTAAGTTATCCTGGAAGAATTCTCATATTTTTTCACAGCAGAATTGGCTCATGGATCAGACTAACCAGATTTATGGTTAAACATGTTTATAAAAAACATGAAGTCATGTCTTTTTAAATGCAGCGGGAAAGCAAATCATTAGGTCTAATTTGTTAGGCTGAGAAAACACTGGAATGTAAGTGCTGTTAACAAACACTTAGCATAGGCTGGGCAATAATCACATGCACTTTAGCGTGAAAGGTTCATGCGCCTATAGCATCTTCATGGAAAATGCAGAGTTGGACATCGATATCCCTACACCGGTGTCACGCTGAAATCAAGGGGGATAGACTTGAAAAGAAATCTTGTGTTTCACATCGCTGCTGTGTTTCCCCTTTACAATGCATGATTTTAATTTTACTAACACATTTGTTTCTTGGAAATAAAGCCAGAAGATGAGGAATAAAAATAAGAGTTAATAGTAACTACCCCACTAGACCTGGAGCAAGGTACTCAATGGTTCTGTGACCAGAAGCTGGTCACTTTCAGGTTAAAAAAACGGGAGCAATAATAGCACCTCTTTCCAAAGGTTGTTGTGAGGGTTAAATGAGTTTATGCAGATGTGCTTAGAACAGTGGTTGGCACGTAGTCAGTGCTCAGCAAGTGTTAGCTGCCATCTCCTCATCATTCATCATAGGAACAGCAGTACTGTCTTTTCTTTTTTTTTTAAACGGAGCCTCGCTCTGTCGCCCAGGCTAGAGTGCAGTGGTGTGATCTCAGCTCACTGCAACTTCTGCTTCCAGGTTAAAACAATTCTTCTGCCTCAGCCTCCCAAGTAGCTAAGATTACAGGCACGTGCCACCACACCCAGCTGATTTTTATATTTTTAGTGGAGTCGAGGTTTCATTATGTTGGTCAGGCTGGTCTTGAACTCCTGACTTGCAGTGATCCCCTCTGCCTTGGTCTCCCAAATTGCTGGGATTACAAGAGTGAGCCGCCGCACCTGGCTGGAACAGCAGTACTGTCTCAAGAGCAGGAACCTGAAGCACTCTAAAGGTGAAATGATTTCCTCAAGGTCCAGTGAGTGGCAAGTGGAATAGTAACAAATTTGAACTCGGGCAGATGATTTCAGAGCCAGCAGTCTGAATTTTGCTCTTCAAAAGATTTTGATGTTGTACAAGTAAGAATTAAAATTTATGTCAGTTACCAATATCTTTGTAAAAGGCAAATTTGATCATTTTTGTCTCATTTAAAACCCACTAGCCCCTGGGCTTCTCAAGAGTGGGAGAGATGTTTCATTCACCAAAGTATCTCTAGGACCTAGCTCTAAATCTGTAGCAGCAAAGGTTTACTGATCAAAGCTGAGACACCCTTTCCCATCCATAAAAGGAAAAAGTCCAAGCTCTTTGGCTTGACACCAGAGCAACCCACGGCTTGGCCACCGTCTCCAGCTCAGCCTGGTCTCCAGCAGCTCTCTCTCTGCGCCAGCTAGGACAGCACATTGGTCATTGATTCCTTTGCCTTGAAAGATCCTCTTCAAACTTCATGTCCCTGACAATCTCCTACTCTTTCTTCAAGATCCAGCTCAATGTCACCCCTCTTAGACTTCTTCTCCTGCATCTTCCCTATTCCCCAAACCTTAGGGCAGAACATGAGGGTGCCTTGGAAGATTGCTCACTGAGGGTCTTCAGGTGGACCTCAAGGGCTTTGGGCCTGTGAAGAAGGCAAAGGTACCTCAGCCAGAGTGACAGCATGGGTAACATACAGACCTGGAGAATGAATGGCTCTGAGAGAGATTTCACTAATTCCCCCAAATCATTATTTTCTCCAATGTGAGTTGTATTATTTCCTCCTCCTCCTGCAGACTTAAATTCTACAGTTGTGCTTTTTTTTCTCCTTTTTTAAGAGCTGGGGGGCGGGGTCTCACTCTGTTGGCCAGGCTGGTCTCAAACTCCTGGCCTCAGCTATCCTCCCATCTTGGCCTCCCAAAGTGCTGGGATTACAGGCATGAGCCACTGTGGCTGGCCCAACAGTTGCACTGTCAATACAGGTGGAGAGTGTCCCTGCTGCTTTTCCTGATCCCTGAGAGGGTCTTTTTAAAGAGATCACAGTAGCAATTCACTTCTTTGGAAAAACTGGTCTAAGCAAGGAAAACCTGCCATATATACCCTATGTGTAAGACAGTAAAGAAGCTGCTGTCTGGGATGCCGGGAGAACTGCATGCTTACCTAATTCTGTTGCTCACTAACTTTTGGACTACAGGCAAATGCCTCAGCCTCTCTGTGATTAGGTTTCTTCATCTGTAAAATGGGTGTCACGTGGCCTGCCTGGCCCAATTATGGTGGTGAAGACCAGATGAGCAACACTCTGTCCCTATCTAGCTATGAGACATTGGGAAGGGCATTTAATTACTCTACGTTGAATTCTTTGGTCACGAAAACAAGGCCAAGAATACTTTCCAGATCGTTTGGATGTGAGGGTTAGATGAAGTAACATATGGAAATATATGGTACAGTGCCTGGTATAGAGTAGATATTCAATGGATATTCTTTTTTCTTTCCTTCCTTCTTCCCTTTCTACCCTCCTTCCTTTCTTCCTTCCTTCCCTCCCTTATTCCTTCTCCTTTGTTTCTTAGCTATAAAAATGAGGAGTTAGAATAAATATCCTCTCATTAAAGGGTCTAAGTCTGTGCCTTTTTTAAAAAAAAAAACATTGAAGACCATGTTTTATTAGTAAGATATTATTTGGAAACCCAAAGAAATATGATATTTTCCAAGTGGGATGGAAAAGATCCAGCTATTTTCTGCCCTGAGAGCTCCAGAAGTTAAAGGCAAAATGATAAACATGTCAGAATGGCTTCTTTATTTCTATTTATAATCTCTGCCATACAGCTCTGGATGGTGAGGTGCTTTTTCCAGCATAGAAACTTTCCTTGGCTGAGGAGAGGCAAGAATAAATACTTTTCCTGGGATGAGTCCATTACTGGTACCCTCTTTCCAATATTCCTCCAGATTGAAATTTATGCTTAAAAATCCGAGTTAAGAGACTGACTTTCTCAAGCAAACTCTTTTGCAGTGCTATTTTGCTGTGAAAAGTCAGCACTGCGTTTTTTTTTAAAGTTGTGACGGCTGCATGTGGATTTCAGGGCCCAGTGGATATAGTGGGTGTATGGTAATCCCGAAGAAATATATCTGGCCAAGACCACAAGAGAAACTTTCCCATCTCAGCAGGGCCCCTTAAACCCTAAATGCTTCCCTTCTCTGCATCACCACTCAATGGTGGTTGAGGCAGGCTGGGCTAGATAACACTCAACAGGTTTCCAGGAAGTGGAAAGCTCTGAAATCAAAGAAATGGGTCTTCGAAGGAGGCAGGAAAGTTGTCTGTCTGGACGTTTCCTCCGACCCCTGTTTGCTTCCCACTCCGAGGCCTCCTGCAGGCAGGTGTCTATACTGATCATTAGGCTCATTGCTCCTCCTCCCCTCGCCTCATTTCTGCGCCACCTGGGCCAAGCCTCCTCCATTGTCCTACAAATAAGATACGCTTCCTGGCCCAGGTCAGGCTGCATGTCCTCTGGGAAGCCTTCCCTGATTACTCCAGATATGAGAATTTTCTTTCCTGGAATCTTTTAAAGTGCCCCCCCCCAACCCCGCGAATGATTCCCCTCCAACACTCTAACCTGACTCCATCAGCTGGATTGAAACTCTTCTCGTAGATGTTTGCAAAAGGAAGGGCGGGGATGCGTCTCAGGACGGGCATCGGAAGAGAAGGCCAGAGGTCAAATGAGGGCGACAGGACGTTATGTCCTTGTATCTGCACAGCTCCAAGCCCAGCAATGAACACAAACCAGGTGAGCAATGAATACTTGTGATGAGGAGCCTTCGGTGTACCCTCCGTCTAGGAGAGTAACTACAGACGAAGCAGCAGACGGGGTTCTCTCTCCTCAGGCTGCAGCACAGAGATCTTATTTCTATGCCTGAACAGAGTCAAGATAAGTCTATTATTATATTTTTATGTTTGTAATGTATACTCTGCTACTTCCAGAAAAGAATGGAGTTGGCAGACAGTAAAGAGTCTATAACGAGGCTATTTATGTAGAAATAGAAATGGAAAGCCATGGTGAAGGGGGAAGGAGCTCAAACGATGACACATTGGCTGATGTAATTATTGTGATTGTGCTCAGCGTGGAGCTGGGGATGCGGACGGCTGGGGACAGGCCGCCCTGGAACATGCAGTGTCTGTCATTTGAGGGAGAAGGGGGCAGAAAATGGCTCAAATAATTGGACGGTGCTTATAGAACAGGATTTGCATAAGTAATGTGTGAGTAGGCGGGGCCCATGGCCCACAGCTGTAGTCCCAGAACTTTGCGATAGCTTGAGCTCAGGAGTTCAAGACCAGTCTGAGCAACATGGAGAAACCCTGTCTCTACAAAAACAATAACAACAACAAAGTAGCCAGCGATGGTGGTGCGTGCCTGTAGTCCCAGCTACTCAGGAGGCTCAGCTGGGAGGCTTACTTGAGTCTGGGAGGTAGACGTTGCGGTGAGTGGTGATTATTGCATCACTGTACTCCAGCCTGGGTGACAGAGTGAGACCCTGTCTCAAAATAATAATATGTAAGTAGAAGCAGAGAGGATTATGGGAACATTTGGGGGTGGGGCTGAATGTGAGGATCTTGCTGTAAAGATGAGCGGGAACCGTAATTTAGAAGGCTGTGGTGGCCAATTGTGGCTTTATTCTTAGGTGATTGTGTTTGGTGCTTCTAGGTCAATTTCCAGACAATATTTAATTTTTCAGTGAGATCCATGACTTGCTTACATGCCTCTTGTAAAAATTATGTGATCAGACCATATGCATTTCCCTTTTTGGTGATAGGTTGTTGGTCAGTTAATGTGAAAGGTTTCAGTGTTTCTTAATTATTTAGCCTCTCTGGGGATTCATCGTCTTATTTATATAATGTGGGTAATAGCATTTTTCCTATGTCTCATGGTTATTGAGAGAATCTGACGAAATGAGTAGTTGAAAGTGTCTGTAAAAGTCAGGATAAGTAAAGCAATACTGCAGGAACAAACGACCCCCAAATTTCAGCAGCTTACTACAAAAAAAATATGTATTTCTCACTCACATTCATGTCCAACATGGGTCAGCAAGGAGATACTGTCTCTCACAGTCATGCAAGGCCCCTTGCTTCTCCAGCCTCTGTATGTGCTTCCAGCCTCACCAGGGCAGAGGAGAGGGAGCATGGGGGATCCCACACTGGCTCCTACGACTTCGCATGTGTGACATATCATTGGCCAAACCACGTCGCATGGCCATAGTCTCACTCGAAAAGGGGCAGGAGAAGTGCAAACTGACCATGGGCCCGTAGGAGAAGAGAATCAGAGTATTTGCGGACAGTTTTAATTTTGGCACAGACTTGAAAGTACTCAGAATTTGATTCAGAAATATATGAATGTTTTTATTCTCTAACCAGCTGTGTTTGTATCAGAACGGAAGTCCTGAAACTCTAAGCTGCAGGGAGCGTTACTGATGTCAGAACAGCTCATCAATGTCCCAGGTCAACTCCGTGACGTAGCAGTGGTCCAGACTGAAGCCAGTGTGCCACTTACTGGCCACTGCAGAGAGACTGAAGAAGTCTCAGCTTGTGCCAACTCCCGTCGATTGTTGGTGGCTTCTGGGAGACTTGTGTAAAGAATTGGGTCTGGGGCTTATAGAGAAAGTTGTAATTGATTAATAATGTCTGGCGTGGGAACAAGAAGTGGGGGTGGAAGCCGTTGCCAGGCTTTTGTCATCCTTGATCAATTGCATCGCTCAGAGGGCTTCACAGTAGCTGATGAAAGGAATCACCCACGGAAATCCACTGGGGAGTGACTTCCAAGCTCCTCCTCTCCCAGCATGCATTCCAGGGCCAGTCCACAGCTTGCAAAGGAGCGGGTCGTGTTTGCGTCATCCCAGTTTCGACGCTGGCTGGGCATCTTCATTCTTCTTTGGCTGTACCAGGTAACACGTCTTTCTAGAGACCCTGAGAGAAGGCCGTTGTCTGAGTTTCCACAGGCTAGCCAGAGAGGCTGTTAAATAACTCACCCAGCCAGTTCTTTCCAAAAATACCCAGTCCTATTTTTAAAATGGAGGATTATATAATTCTTCAACTGGCCTCACCCATTTTCCTGTCTGCTTAGATGCCGTGGCTGTCACTGTGTGGTTAGGATCTCAGGAAGCCACAGAGAGGCGCAGGATTTGAAATCTGGAGCCTCCTGAGACGGGAAGTTGATTCCACTCATGATAGAGTTGGATCTCACCTAGCGGATGGTCACTCTTAAGGATGGTTCCAGATGTCTTGCTGCGTTCAGCTTGCTTCTGTTTGCATTAATCAGGATGCCGGTGGTGTGGTTCAGATGTTGCTTTTCATCTGGGATCTGTGTCATATCCGTTAATGTCTTGGTCATGACAGAATGTGACCTGGAATGGGAACATTGGTAGAATTCCTCAAATTTATGTTCACCAAGACCAGTGACAGCACACCCTGTATATTCCCCGTGCCCTCGACAGCATTCATAAACAGAAATTTGGGACTTTAATCATTTAAATGATGGGCTAGATTGCTTTCAGCCTATTTTAAAGAGGAAAGAGGCCAGGCGCGGTGGCTCAAGCCTGTAATCCCAGCACTTTGGGAGGCCGAGGCGGGTGGATCACGAGGTCAAGAGATCGAGGCTATCCTGGTCAACATGGTGAAACCCCATCTCTACTAAAAATACAAAAAAAATTAGCTGGGCATGGTGGCGCGTGCCTGTAATCCCAGCTACTCAGGAGGCTGAGGCAGGAGAATTGCCTGAACCCAGGAGGCGGAGGTTGCGGTGAGCCGAGATCGCGCCATTGCACTCCAGCCTGGGTAACATGAGTGAAACTCCGTCTCAAAAAAAAAAAAAAAAAAAAAGAGGAAAGAAAGGGTCTTCTCTTAGAGGACGGGGAAGGGAATGGGGGAACATTTATTAAACACTTACTATGCTTTAGGCCCGTGTGTATTTCATATACATCATGTCATTGATCCTCATGAATGTCCCTGAGCTACTTGTCTCAGTAACCCTATTTTGTGGATGGAGGAAACCGAGGCTCAGTTAAGTTGGTTGACTTTGTCACTTGGCCACAATAGGACAAAATCAGGATTCAAAGGCAAGTCTGTCTGAAACCCCTCAACTTCTGCAGCCAGCCAGAGAATTGAAGTGTGGACATCTCAAAGTGGCCGGCATGATGAGGGTGGGACAGTGAAGCTCGACCCGCCCTTCTCTTGCCCATGTTTATCCTTGATTCTTGGCTAAGGTCACAGCTCGTGCTCTGGGCTGTTCCAGAATCCTGTGGGGCTGTGCAAAAACATGCCACCTCTTCTGTCTCTCTCTCTGAGTTGTACGCTTCTTTTCCCTGATTGATTTTCCTCTATTTAATCTGGAATTCTCCGGGGCAGTGGTATTCCATGGTAGTGCTGCTACCCAGACTGGTCAGAGGAAAGTGGGCAGCCTGTTCCTTATAAATACCGTGAGTCACATGTCTTCCCAACTGCCAAAAACATTCAAGCAAAGCCCAGTATTCCTTTGGCCTGCATAAATTTTCTCAGGGCTGGTAGCACAGTGCATCCTTTATATTCATAGATGTGTAAGTTTTCCTGGGGTCGTCTTAGCTTAGGAACCTGGCTTTTGATGGGTTAAGGTTTTTTCCTTGGTTCATCCAACCTGAACCACAGTCAGGATCATAAGTTACAAGGGTGGCAGTGGAGCACAGCATAGGATGTGGAATTAGGAGGGCTGGCTTGGCCACTGCCTAGCTATGTGACCCTGGACTATGCCCTTCAACTTCCTGAGACTCAGTTTCTGAGTCTGTAAAATGGGGTGAGAATAGTTATTAGGGGCAGAGGCTATAGAAGCTGATAGATCTGGATTTAATTCCCAAGGATGGTGAGAGCTAGGTAACTGTAGTTAAGTCCCTCAACTTTTGTAAACCTCAGTTTTCTCATCTATTATAGAAAGGAAATTATAATAATCCTTAACCCATTGGGACGCTGTACACAGTAAATGAATGTAAACATGGGAACACTTAGGACAATTTCCAGTATTTAATAAAGGTTAAATATGTTTTAAATATTACTATTTTATGTTATTTAGTTTACAAGGTTGCGGTGAGGATCAAATAAACTAAAAATGTGGAAGTGTCTGATAGAATTTGGAACCCAAAAGATGCTTCAAAATAGTGAATTTGCACTTCATCATAAAGATGTGAAACCTTCGAGAAGGCAGTAGTTGGAAAGAAACTGTTCAAACAACAGGCTTTGTGCTGGTTGCTCAGAATTTAGAGATGAGCTTCACTCATCCGCCAGCCCTTTGGAGGACGTAATCTCATGGGAAACAGCTACTGGCAGGATGGCAGTGTGAGGATGCAGACTACTCAGAGGAATGAGGGAGCATGGAGCATGGAAGACTCTATTCATTCCTGACTTGTTGCATCCAGGAACCTTAATTTCTGTTTTATTCCCAGTGGTTTGATTTACCAGTGCTGTCAGCGACCAGAAAGAGAAGCAGAAGTCAAATTATAAAAGGTCATGCTAGGAAGTTACGACCCATACATAGCCGAGAGCCATGGAAAGCATTTAGGCAGGAGAAGGGATGAGTACAGGTGCATTCTAGGAAGACGGTTCTGGCAACTACGTGGATTGGTAGAAGTAGGTAGATAAAACCAGAAAGATCTGTAGGGAGGCTGTTTCCATCAACCAGGTGAAAGTAATAGGGTCCAAAATCAGGAGGGCGTATTCAAGATGCCTGTGAGGGATGAGTAGACAGGCTCATCCAAGAAGACAGGCTGAAGGGCTGCCCCTCCGTCAGGGTGTGGGAGGGGATAGTGTGAGGGAGAGGGAATGAGGTCTTTAGGGAAGAAGAGACCTTTGTGTATCCCTTATGTCTCTTCCTCTCCATTGGAACTTCCTCTCATGGGTTACTTAGATGTGCCCATGGGCCATGGAACAGATTGGGACTGAAAGGAGGCAGGGGACCACCTGAAGGCACAGCTCTGTGTGGCGAATCGCTGAAAGGAACTCTCAGGACAGTGTCCCCTTGGGATTAGAAAGGTATGCATGTCAAGAGCTCTTGGAAGCACTTGAACTTTCTAGAGGCCGCCATGTAGAGCAGCTGCAGAGTGGAAGCCAGGGTGCCCCCAGCCCCTGGTGGGGCCCTGTGCACCGGCCTCTTCTGCTGGGGCAGGGACCCCCGAAAGGCCATCAGTAGTAGTGTGTGCTCATCGCGCAGCCTGGACACCCAGCTACTCACTCTGCTCCGCCATTGCTGAGGCCACACTCCACAGCCGCTCGAGGCAAACACCAGTTGCCAAAGCTCCCGTGGTCTCCCTCCAGTGTGCTCTGGATTTCCTTCAGGACTCTCTTATCACTCAGCAGAGCACGCTCCATCGCCAGGCCCAGCTGCTTCTCTTCACTGTGACAAGTGACACAGCTGGTTACCTTTTCCTCCTGGTCGTGCCACCTTGAGACTGGTGCAATGATTGGATCAGTTCATCCTCAAGTAGAGAATAACTGGATGAGTGCCAGTGTGTCCCAGTCTTCCATGGGATCTGATAGCCCCTGAAGCCGTTGTACATCCAATTGGCTTTGACAGAAGCTCCCAGTCTAGACTGAAACTGATGCTGCTTGTGCACAGCTCCCTGGCTCCCCCAGACGTGTCTCCCACTGGTCTCAGGGCTGATCCCAGAGCCTGGTTTTCTGCAGGCCTTCAGAGCATGGCCGATGGCTGAATGCATGAGCCTCCCTGCTGCCTGCCCCTGGGGCCACCACCTCAGAGACCTTGCAGGAAGTGAGGGTGATTGATGCTTGTAATGACCTCACGGTGTTTTGACGGTCTTCTCATGTGTGCAGTCACGGCTCTGTCCCTTTCCAAGCCAAACCCAGCCTGTGCCAGGCATCAGGTCTCTGAAATGAGGGCCAGGTTCCCCTTGGTGTGGATTCACGAACCTCCCTCTAAGCTGTCACTGTCTGGTTCTTGCGCAGGCTCTGTTTTCACAAGACCCAGCCTTTCTCCCCGATTTTCCACATGAAGGACAGAAAAGATTGTGAATACGCTTAGAGCAGAAAGCTCTGATCTGACGTTAGCAGTGTCAATACCACATTGAAAACAGTGGCTCGTCCAGTGATGGGGAGCACTCTAAGGTGGCTTGGTTTTTGTAGGACCAAGCGCAGCTGCTTGCCTAACGATCTGGTTTTATTTCCTCTTCTCATGTTGTTTGTGGCATCAAATTAGGATATTTCCACTTTGAGAGTGTCCCTCCCCCCAGCGTGGTGCCATTTGGTTTCTGTGCCTTGATTGACTTCCATCTGCTGCCACATAGGACACCTCACTCTTGAGCCGTTCAAACAGATGGTCAGAAATGAGAGCCAAGTTTGAAAAACAGTCAAACCAAGTGAGAACATGGGGCCGAGAGTCCGGGGGCCAGAATCCAGGCTTGGATGAGCCACTGACTAATTGTGTGGTCCTGAAAAATTGCTTAACCTTTCTGGGCATCCGCTGTCTTGCACCTTAAAGTAACAAAACAACAAGAACCCACAATCCTTTCTTACGCTAAGATTTAAATGGGAGAGAACAGGGTTTCAGGAAGGGAACTGGGGAAACGGTTTGTTTGAATTTCTTGTTGAAATGAGAGTATGCCTCTGTTTACTCTCCTGGGGAATTTTGGCCTGTGTGGTTTTTTCAGACATTTGTATGTGTTAATTCCCCTGGAGCTAAGTACAGGTAATTCCATTGATGGCAACTAGCTTCAGACACAGTTGGAGTCCCCAGAGGGTTGGCCAGGAGCAAAGTGTGTACCCGTGTGAGGCCTTTGGAGATCATGCCATCAGTGAGAGGAATCTGCCCTGGCATTCCAGGGCCGGAATTCATTGGGGCATGGATGGAGACTTGGGATCCTATTGGCAACCACAGGAGTCTCCCGATGCAGCTCTGCAGGGACATCTCGGCCCTAGCCCAGCTTTCCAGCAGGTCCGCTTTCTCCCCCAGACCCTGGGGACGCAGTCCCTTTCCCTTCTGTTATCCCACCCACAGCATCACCTGGGCTTTCCTGTCCTGAGACTAGATGGGAGGAAACCCCATTTTCCCAGCTCAACCCTGATGGTGGGTTCCAGCCACACCAGACATGAGTAAATCTTAACAGGTTTACTAATTTTTAAGATTGGGGGAGGTGATAAGAATGTTCTGTGACTTGTATATTTGGACTGAGGTCAAAACGAAGGTGCTTCCGGAAGGTGAAATGATGAATGCAAGAAAAAAAATATGATGGACCCTTCTTTCACATTTACCATATGCACAGCGGAAAGCCAGGTGTGGGAATTCTGTCATCCACCTGTGAACTCTCGCTGTCTCCAGATGGGGAACTGAGCAGAGCTGGTCAGTGGTAAAGCTGAGATTAAACCCCCAGTGTGCTGGACTCTAAGACCCTAGCACAGCACCAAGAAGGGGCCTGGCCAGTGTACCCCTGAACTTGGCGTGGCTGAAGCACTGAACTCTCCCTGCTGTTGGGGGCATCGTCTTTTCTTTAGCCTGGGATAGCAATTAGGCTTTGTCTTGCTTATCAACTCAAGTGATAAGGACATTGAAGGCACACTGGGGTCCCTGGGGGCAGGTGTTGTGTTTGATGAGTGACATCTGCCTGGAGTTTGAGAAGAGGAAGTGAGGGATGTTTGCTTTATGTTTCGCGGCCCTGCCCTAAGATTCAAGGCAGTCTAGCCCACAGCTGCAGCTCCCCCACCCTCTGCTGGTGCCCACCCATTAGTGCCACCTGCTCTTGGCCTCTGCCAGCACACAGTCTTTTCTTGTCTGGGCCTCAGATTCTCATCTTTTGGGCTTCTGGATGAAACTGCCACCAGGGCAGCCCCATCTGTCGCAGTCTCAGCTGGCATACCTGTGTCTGCCCTCAGGAGTTCTGCTTGTTGCTCCTGTCCTCTGCTCCTAAGACCCAAAAGGACAGACTCCAGCATCCTCTGCTCCAGACCCGCAGCCTCCTGCCCCACGGGCATGAGGAGCCGTCCGTGTCTCCAGCCACTACACCTCAATTCAACACATCTGGATATTCTGGCCTCTTTTTTTGTGGAGGGAGGGGGGTGGAGGTCTGCACCTTATTCCAACATCAGCAGCCAGGCCCAACAGGGAGGCAGATTCTTTAATATTGCCTTGTTTCACTTATTTACATGTTACAAGTGGTTTGCAAGATGGTTGCTAAATAGGAAAGACTCATCGTCCCTTGTCTTTGATTCTTCCCACCAATTTGAGCTTCTGTTCCCGGTTCCCACACAGTAAGCAGACGGGTTGGGGCAGACCCAATAGGCCCACCTCTCTCCAGCTCAGAAAGTGGCCTCCCAGGGTCTGTGGCCGAAGCAGCGTTTTCCTACGTGTGGGCTCAGCCTTTATCATTCGATCGGACATATGATGTTCTGGAACGTTCTTTAGCAGTTAGCTGTAAGCCTGAGAAAACAGATTCTTTAACCTCCATTTGGGTCTGCATGTATTCCACAGCAGCTAAAGAGGGAGGAAGGGGTGTGATCAGCACCCCAGGCTACTCACGACTTACCCATGACAAACCTGTGATGTAGGTTTGAGACAGTCATTAAGACCTAACTGTACCAGGTGGGCATTGTAGCACTATGAAGTGTGTGTGTGTGTGTGTGTGTGTGTGTGTGTGTGTGTGTGTATAAAACTGATTTAATAACTCTCACGACGAACCTATGGTAGCATTACCTTCAATTTATAAATGAGGAAACTGAGGCTCAGCGAGGTTAAATGATGTGTCAATATGCACATAGTAGGGAACAGCTGAACTAGGATAAAGTGTGCTATTTCTAACTCCAAGGCCCAGGCCCTTTCCCCCGCCCTCGGTGAAGCAGGCATTTTCTCCTCTTATTCTTGTAAATGTTAATAAGAATTTCCAGGACAGGGCTGGGCTAGAAAGGCCTCTGTCTGACCTGCTGTTTAAACCACTCCAAATGCTGAGCAGAGGCCAAGCCACAGATACGTGGCCATGGTTCAGACAAGTTAGCGAAGCCATCGCGCGTTCTCATTAGCATCTGGGGGGAGAACACAAGCGAGCGAGGCAAAGTCTCTGTCAGCGGGTTCACTTTGAAACCGAGCCCCTGGATTTGCATCTGGACGTGTCTCTCAGATGTCATTTGGGGCACAGGAGGGGTGGCAAGATGCAGGATGTCCCCCCAGGCTTTAAGAATGCTCCCCTTTCCCCAACTAAGACCTGCAGAGAGTCCTCCCGTGAAGCCACGCCATTCTCCCACCATCCTCTGACCGTCACAGACTGCCTGAGGGTACGTTTGTCTGTTATTGCCCAGACAACTGAAACACCTGAGATAAAGAGCAGATTGCGGGCACCGGGCCTTCTCTTGCTCGTACGCCATACAGACTCACCTTTTACACTCTCCCACCGATAACTGTACACCTTGTTACTTCGGAACTTCACTGCCTGCTCCTGTTTCCTTCTCTGCAAATCCATCCAATCACTTTCATGCACTGAGTGTTAACCCAGCACCTTCCGTGTCCTTAGGCTGCCTTATGCATGGTAAGGAATTCAAAATACATGTGGTCCTGCCTTCAAATACCTTATATTTTAGATAGCATTGCATTTCCTCCAGATGCTACAAATACTGCATTATTTACAAAATTCATTTGCTGTCAAGTTACCAGTCTGGGCATTTTTGATTTCTCTCTGGGTTTGTTCCGCCTTCAGCTCGCTTCTCCCATTTCCCCCGCCGCCTTCCTGTGCAAAGTAACCTTTAGTGACCTTGGCTTCTATCGGGCTTCCACGTCTTGCCTTAGGATAAGCAAAGGGCTATTTTAGAATAATCTGGTCAGTAGCATGACTATCACTTCACACTTGGTGGTGCTGTCTTTTGTGGCCGTAGTAAGGGTTGTGCTGGATTTTCAGTGTACAAACTGGGTTCTAGGTTTATGCGGCAACTCATGATCAGAGAGAGTCTGGCAGAGAACTGATCTGAACCTGAGCTGTAGTCTCTTGGCTTTTAGATTATGCTGGCCTCAAATTGCAGAGCCTCCACCTTTCACTGTTATAATCAGGGTATAATAAGCATTATATAATCATATGTGCCAGACTTGGGGCAGAGGCCACAGTCATAGGCAAAATGTGGCCCACAGAAGTCATGCATTTGGCCTTTCAGGGATGGATGCCTTTAAATGTGGCATTCCCGCTTCAGGGTGCTCTCCAGCTGGCTGCAGTCCTTACTGCTCCTTACTGCCTCTCACCCAGCCTCTCCCTTCATTTCTTAGCTACCTGTTCCCTCGTGGGTTTGAGTTTTCACCTCCCGCTTGGCATAACATCCTCATTTAATCCTCTTAATAACTTGACGAAAACATTTTACAGGCGAGGAAACTGAGGCCCATTTAGAGGTTGTGTGACTTGTCCCAAGTCCCACATTAAGAAGGAGGACTGAGGATGGGTTTAATCTTTCTAAGGCCACAGTCCATGACTGAATTTCACTCCACTGAGCTGCTTCCAACCTGCTTCTCTTCTTTATCCATTAGAAAAATCACTACCATGCACTGCAGTGGGCCAGGTCAGACCTGGGGAGAGGTGACATGGCCCCAGTGATAATTTTGTTCTACCATTTGAAGCACATGATTAACTCAGTTCTTTTTACCTGATATGAGAGAGAGAGAATGTGGCTCTGTGCCTTGGGTGGTCACCATGGGAGTGAGTAAAGGGAGAAGAGAAACTGACTTATAAACAGATACTGCAGATCGTTTTCAGCCTAAAGGCAATGATCTGCACAGAATGTTGAACTTCCCAAAGCTGGAGGATCACCTGGGGTCAGGAGTTCGAGACCAGCCTGGCCAACATAGTGAAACCCCGTCTCTACTAAAAATATAAAAATTAGCCAGGCGTGGTGCTGGGCGCCTGTAGTCCCAGCTACTCAGGAGGCTGAGGCAGGAGAATTGCTTGAGCTCAGGAGGCGGAGGTTGCAGTGAGCTGAGATCGCGCCACTGCACTCTAGCCCGGGCGACAGAGCAAAACTCCTTTTCAAAAACGAAACAACAAAAAACATCCCCCAGGAAAATCCCCTGCAAACTACCAAATAGATTATATTAGAAACGTATTCCTTTGCTACTGACATGTAGGAAAGGATGCATCTACATACGTGACACCTGGAGAAATTTTGTCAAAATCACGAGAGGACACTATCGTAAAAACTCTCCTCCCTCCAGCCCCCTCAAAACTGTGGAATTTCCAAGCTGGCAAAATTAGTTTAGGGTCAGTTTATCAGTTTGGCATTTCTAAAGTAAATCTAAATTGTTTGCATCTCCCTGTGTTCATCTCTGAAGATTTGGAACAAAGTTTGATACCACCTCTGTCAGAATCCTAAGTAGACAGATCCAGTTGAAATATTTGAATGTGAGGCATTGAAGGAAAAAAGTAATTATCAAAATCAAAGGGTTAAAAAAGGATTTCATATGAAGAAAAGTGCTTTGGTTTTCCCCAAGACTTCTTAAGAATGCAGGCCGGATATGGTGGCTCACGCCTGTAATCCCAGCACTTTGGGAGGCCGAGGCAGGCAGATCACCTGAGGTCAGGGGTTCAAGGTCAGCCTGGCCAACATGATGAAACTCCGTCTCTCCTAAAAATACAAAAAATTAGCCAGATGTGGTGGCAGATGCCTTTAATCCCAGTTACTTGGGAGGCTGAGGCAGGAGAATCGCTTGAACCTGGGAGGGGGAGGTTGTGGTGAGCAGAGATTGTGCCACTGTGCTCCAGCCTGGGCAACAAAGTGAGACTCCATCCCCCCCCCAAAAAAAAATTGCTGAATGCTGGGCAGCAGTCCCAGAGTCCAGAGGTAAGAAGTCTGGTCTGAATATCACATTGTCCAACATAATGACTATAGACACAGTTTGAATCATTTGATCATAGAGCTTGATTTGAAAGACATGTTTTGAACACTAGAAGGATTGTTCACTCCTTAGAATAACCCTACGGCTAATCATTTGTAAACTGAATATTCTTATATAATGAATATTTTTCTGGTGATGTAAATATATACTTTCTAGCCTATTTATGAATTTCACACATGGAGTTTTCTAAAATCAGGGCATAGTGGAATTGAATCTTCTAAGAAAAATAGCAGCCACTTGGAGATGATGGGAACTGGTTTTCTTTATCTTGTTTTTCTCAGTCTGTGTGGCAGGTGCTGTAATTAAAAATCAGGCTTTGGAATAGGTCAGTCTAATCAGCAGGTCTCCACTGGAGCGTCCTGAGTAGACTTACCAATGGCTGCAACGCTTCCAATGGCAGTTGGTCTGTGTGAGCCAGGAATGGGGTGGAAATCTGGGGTCCGGCATGTTAGTCGGAGTTCTGGATTGCTCATCTGCAACTGGGAACAATGGCCTCTTCCTCTTTTCCCTGCACAGAAAGTGGTTTGTGTAATTAGAGGACAGCTGCTAAGAGCCCATGCTGGGGACTCACAGTGGAGGCCACAGTTTGTGATTCCAGTGGGATTCCCAGGCCCTCCCCACAGCTGCTCCAGGCCTTATTCTGTCCTCCTGATCCCTGCCCTGAGGGAGGCCTGACCCATCTGGCCAGCATGCCTTCAACTCCCACCTGGAAATACCTGTCATTGCCCACATCTCTGGCCTTCCTCCGGACTTAGAGGTTGAGGGACTTGTCTTTCCTGCTTGGGCCCTTCCCTCCCACTCCTTCCGTCTCCTGAGTTCCTGATATCTGAGTGCCCTAGTGTGATTCCTGATCCTCGTTCAGCTGCTGCTGTGGCTCAGCCGATGCCTTCGGGAATAGGATGCCCGCGTCTGCCACCCTTAGCCCTCTGTCACCCAGTTCCTCATTACCTCCTGCTGTCTCACTTCCACCTTCGTGGTTCCACAGAGGCTCTCGTTTTAAAAACAACTCCCATTTTTCATCCTCTGGACCGCCCTGCCATGTTGAGCATGCCTTAGATCAGTTCTCAAACAATGCTCCATGGAAGCCAGGGATTTACTCAGAGTTTCTCTGGAGTTTTGAGGAAAGGAGGTGATAAGCTTCCACCGTTCTCCAGCCAGTGCAACTGCAGTTATCAATTAACTACTGGGATGTTATGAAGAGTTTCTTAGAGCAGGGATCTGCTGCACAGGCTCTGAGCCCATGGTAGATGCACCTAGAAGGCCTGCTCTGGGGATGTGCACAGCAGAGGTGGGAATTTCTGCACGTTGGCCAAATACCTCTAAGGAGTATTGGGTTTTTATGGGGAGTATGGAAAGGCTGGGAAAGCAATGCTTCCTTTACGCGATTTCCCCAAATCTTACTGTGCAACTCTCTTGCCACAAATCTCCAGGTTATCTTGTATTGAGAGCCTCTTGGGATTGATGCCACTTGACTCAGCACCATAGAGGGGAGGAGTGTGTGTCGTGTGTGTGTGAGTGTCTGCGTGTGTGTGCGTGCACATCCTTCCCATAAGCAGCCAGGCCACTGCTCCAAAGGTTCTGGCCACTCCTAACGCAGTTTTTGTGTTTTAAGCGGATCTGGGGCCGCTCTGCACAAATGAGCCCTTGTCTCGCAATCCTTCGTGGGCCAAGTTTCCTGGTCCAGGCTGATGGCTGGTCCCTTTGACATCCGCCCATAAAATTCCTTTGTTCAACCCTCCCGTTAGTCATTTGCTCAGTATTTTGTAATTTCCTTTTTTCATACGTATCTTTTAGCAACGAGATGAAATTCAACTTCCTGCAGTCATGACTGTAATTGGCATGAAGCAGCAGCCCATGACTTTGAGCGTTGCTTCCTGTGGTAGCCGGTATCCACAGGTCTTCGTCCCTTACAGAGTCAGACTGAGCCCAGGATGGAGTAAGAGCCAGGACTGCCATGCCCTGGGGGTGTCCTTCTGGTTCTAGGACTGCAATTTCTCTGAGCTACCTGTTCTGCCCATGACTAAGGACAGCCCCCAGGCCTGGAGCTTAATGGGACCAACCTTTCTCTCCCTTCCTTCCTGCCTCAAGGGTAGTTTGGGCAGGAAAGGTTTCCCCCTCCCCCCACCTCAGGTAATTCCCTACATTTTATTTCTTTCATCTTGTGAGCTCTTTGGAAGTCTTTGTGTTAATTGGAAATAAAATTATCTTTATTTTTTAGCTATGTTTTTTAGCTTCTAATCATGATCTCATGGCTGAGTTACTAGGTAGCAAGGTGCGGAGGATGCAGGTGACCTGGTTCACGCTGGGGTTCTGCTACCTGCTGTTGTATAACTAGGCACGTCTGTTAACTTCTCTAAGGCTCAGTTTCCATATCTGTAAAATGGGGGCAATAAAATCTGCTTGTATCCATTAAGTTATTCAACATGTACTGAATGTTTTACGTGTATTTTGCGTATACTAATCATGAGCTGGGTCTAGCACTGACCCCATGGAGTTCACATGTAGGAGAAGTAAATCAAGAAGCAGTTACAGTGCTGGGAGATTATGTACTGTTAGTTCTGAGAACACTGGTCTAGCCTTCCAACCCACCTTCCAACCCCAAAATTTGGGAGGTGTGGGAAACGGGTGACCTCAGGAGGCTGACAGAACTCTGCGTGCTTGAGAAAGACCTGGCTTTGGGTCTAGGTAGGAGGTAGAGGGCGCTTTCCCTGAAGGTGTTGAGGTTTAGAGACAGGGTGGTGAATTACGGAACAGGAGCTCTGGAAGGTATCATAGGAGAGGCACAGAGAAAGCATGGGGTGGCTGGGGGCTTGGCAGAGGACAGAGGGAGCCTGTGAGGATGTCTTTCTGGCATTGCCCAAGATCACCTGCAGAGCAGAGCTGAGTGCGCCCAGAGGGCCATGGCACCGCCCAAGCCGTTGATTCCAGTTTCCCAGTGGGCACTGGAGTGCAGGTTATGGCTAAGCTGGGAAACAGACTGCAGCCTGTTGGCTCCGGATCTCTGGGCACGGTGGCACCTGTGGCCCGGACTAATCATGCTACTTTCAGAGTCAAGCAGTGGCCAGTGGGTAGGGAAAGACCAGCCTCTCTGACTTGGGTTCTACGTGGAGATAATGAATACAGAGCACTGATGAGCATTCCAGATGACTCCAAAGCCCGGGCTGGCAGATCTGGGTTCCTGCTGTATCTCCTTACAGAGACCTGCAGCTCTGTGGGTCCAGAGGGCTTCATACTGGGCAACTGTGGTGGTGAAGGGCAGGTGTCCTCAAGCTGACCACAGGTCACTTGTGGTCACTTGTCACTTGCTGACCACAAGTCACAGCTTGTTGTCTTTCTTGTCAGAGGGCCTCTGGGTGCAGCTGCTGGCCACCGGGCTCATTCAAGGGCATTAGTGCCAAATTCCTTCTCCCTGGGCTTCCTCACTCTGATCTGTATACAAATGGAGCTCCAGGGGAAAGGTGGATTTACAAAAGGAGCGACAGAGATAGAAAGAACCTGTTGCAAACATTTCTCATCTATTGTCATTCGAATGGATGCTGCTTTGAGTGTCACCTGTTCTGGTCATAAAAGACAAGAATGTGTTTGTAGAAGCTTCTAGGATGCCTGGCATACACAATGCAGGAAGCACCCTTCCAAGTCTGTCGGCCTGCTTTTGTTTTGCAAAATCTGGTTTGAAAATTTTGCACTTCCCATATTTAGCAACATTTCAGTGGGTGTGAATTTATGTTGTTATAGTCATGGCCAAAAGTAATTCACTCTTTGATCTATGTTGCCTATATGTTACTATATCAGACAGGACTTCGGGATTCTAGAGCTTCGGTTTAGAATAAACGGTGCCCACGTGCGCGCACGTGTGTGGTGTGTGTGTGTGGTGTGTGTGTGTAAGAGAAACAGTCAGACACCAGGGTATTGCTAGTTCCAATTGGTGGGATTTGCTTGTGACCTGTTTGATCCAAAGGTTGGTCAAAACTATAGATTTGTGAATCTGCAGAATTCACTCCCTACTCACATTTTGATGTTTCAAACGAGTGCATGTTCTGCCTTTGAATTAGATCGGATTGAGTTTTGGGGGTCTCACTGAGGCACGCATACATGCCAGGATTTGGCACTTTGGAAGCTGGAGGCAGTTAATGTGTCCATTAACCCAGGGTCTCAAAGTGGCAGCTCATGAGTCAGATCTGGCCGGCGGTTGTTTTGTTCAGCCCATGCAATCTTTAAAAAATCTGGAAAATTCACATTAAAATCCAGATATTCCAGGTATCTCTTAAGGTAAACATTTCCCATCTAACTTTTCAAAACTCAGTGACTTTAAAGAACAGCGATATTTATCTTTTTCACAAATCTGTGACGTGGTCAGGGCCAACTTGTCTCTGTTCTGCATCAGCAGAGAGGTTGGGGCTGGACGCACCTGGGGCTCCCTCACTCACATGCCTGGCAGCTGATGCTGGCGCTCAACCGAAACCTCCCCAGGGGCTGCAGTGGCCTTTCCATGTGGCTTTCTCACAGCATGGTGGCTGCGTTCCAATGGTGAAAGTCTGCAGAGAGAGAGAGAGAAAGAGACCCCCGGTGAAGGCACATCACTTTTTCTAAAAGACTCTTGGAAGTTCCACTTTTGCTGTATTCTGGTGATTAGAAGTTAGTCATTAAAGTTGGTCCATACACACAGAGAGGGGAATTAGGCTCCACTCTTTTCATGAGAGGACTGTGAAAGAATGAAGACATGTTTTAAAACGAACATACCAATCTCTCACTTCTCTTGGGAAATTTGGGAACCCAGCAAGACATGGGCTGAGCAGTGGCTGCTCCTGTAGACAGAGCATGAGTCCTCCCATTTGCTGGGTCCCCTCCACCCACCGAGATACTCCCCCCATCCCTGTAGGCATTTGAGCTTGGGTCTGCCACTCTAGGCTTTCCATATCTGAGGGTTCAGACTCACTTTTCAGCTCCTTCAGTTTATAAGGAATTCTCATTTTGGAAAAGTAAGAACTCAGAATTTACTCAGAAGTAAATTTTTTCCCCCAAAGGAATCGGGTTGTATCCAAACAGGTCATTTTTCTGAGAACCAAGCAACTCATGACCCATTCTTCCTTTGGAGGGCTGTGTGGGGGGCATGGGCGGAGGCAGCCAAGATGACTCCCTAGGTTAGTGGTAGACAGCACAGCCTCTCCACACCTGCAAGGCTGGAAGGACTGGCTGAATCCACATAGTTGTATGTAGCCAAGAAAAAAGTGAGTATCTATGTGGTGCTTTGTGTTCAGTAACTGAGATTATTCAAAAGAGGACATTTTAAATTGTTTGAAAAATCTTATAGGCAGATGTAGCATACATCCAAGTGCACAGATCATAATGCATAGCTCCAAAAAACTCGCAAAACAAACATTACCAGCTCCCCAGAACCCCTCTTGTGGCTCTTCTCTATCATGATCCCCTTCTTGCTCCTCAAGGGTCAACATAACACTGACTTCTAATACCATACTTGAGTTTCGCCTGTTTCCTCAAGAAACAGGCTGTACATGGAATACTACAGTTTGACTCGACTGTGTCTGGCCTATTTTGTGGTGGAAGTCTATGGTGCTCTTCTTGCTTGTATCTGTGGTTTGTTCATATTCATTGTCTATACTGTTCCCTTGTAGAGGTATACCACCACTTACTGATCCAGCCTGCTCTTAATGTGCATTTAGATTGTTGGCGCTTTTTGGCTAGCACAAACGTTATTGTCACAGCGTGTAGACTGGTTTACATTCTCACCAGCAGCGCACGAGAATGCTGGTTGTTCCGCATCTTTGCCAACACTTGGCTGTTCGTCTTTTGAATTTTAGCCATTCAGAGTACATGTAGTAACTCATTGTGGTTTTAATTTATATTTTATTTATATTTTCCTGTTAATTAATGAGGCTCTTTAAAGGCCATTAGGATTTCCTCTTTTGTAAAATTGATATTCCAGTCTTTTGCTTAATCGGCTCACCGCAACCTCCGCCTCCTGGGTTCAGGCAATTCTCCTGCCTCAGCCTCCTGAGTAGCTGGGATTACAGGCACGCACCACCATGCTCAGCTAATTTTTTGTATTTTTGGTAGAGACGGGGTTTCACCATGTTGACCAGGATGGTCTCGATCTCTTGACCTCGTGATTCACCCGCCTCGGCCTCCCAAAGTGCTGGGATTACAGGCGTGAGCCACTGAGCCCGGCCCTGTCTGTTTTTTTTTTTGTTTTGTTTTGTTTTATTAAGAACAGAGTTTCTGAGCTTTAGCACTATTTTTTTTTTTTTTTTTTTTTTTTTTTTTTTGAGACAGGGCCTCACTCTGTCACCCAGGCTAGAGTGCAGTGGCGGGATCTCTGCTCACTGCAATCTCTGCCTCCGAGGTTCAAGAGATTCTCGTGCGTCAGCCTCCTGAGTAGCTGGAATTACAGGCTTGCATAACCACAGCCAGCTAATTTTTTGTATTTTTAGTAGAGACAGGGTTTCACCATGTTAGCCAGGCTGGTCTTAAAGTCCTGTCCTCAAGTGATCTGCCCGCCTCAGCCTCCCAAAGCGCTGGGGTTACAGACGTGTGCCACTGTGCTCAGCCTTCAGCGCTATTGATATTGGGGCTGGATGATTTTTGTTTTGGGGGGCTAGTCTGTTCATTGTAGGGTGTTTAGCAGCATCCTTGGCCTTCATCCACTAGATGCCAATAGCACCCACCTCCCATTTGACTTCAAAAATGTCTCCAGACCTGGCCACATGTCCCCAGGGGAATGTCCCTCAACCCCCAGTTGAGAGCCACCGATTTCTCTATGTGTTCTGGATGGGAACGCTTTGTCAGTTAAATATTTGGCAAAGCTCCCCTCCCACCCCGCAGCCTGCCTTTTCAGGCTCTTAAAGGTGTTCTAGATGAGCAGAAGTTCTTCATGTGGTCCAGTTACCAATCTTTTTTTTGTGGTAAGTCCTTTTTTATTTCCGTTTTACGCATCGTTGCCTGTCCTACCTTTTCTTCTGGAAACTTTATTTTTGTCTTTCACACTTAGAACTACCATCTGCATTGGGATTGACTTTGCACGGGCAAAGGTAGAGTCAGGCTTCGTTTTTAAAATATGGCTGGCTATTCAATTGACTCAGCAACTTTATTGAAAAGATTATTCTTGGTTGGGGGTGGTGGCTCAGGCCTGTAATCCCAGGATTGAGACCATGCTGGCCAACGTGGTGAAATCCCATCTTTACTAAAAACACAAAAATTAGCTGGGCATGGTGGCACGCGCCTATAGTCCCAGCTACTTGGGAGGCTGAGGCAGGAGAATTGCTTGAACCCAAGAGGCAGAGGTTGCAGGGAACTGTGATCGCACCATTGCACTCCAGCCTGGCAAAAGAGCGAAACTCTGTCTCAAAAAAAAAAAAAAAAAGGAAAGATTATTGTTTCCTCATGGCCCTGGGAAGCCACTGCTGTCATAAATCAAATGTGCACAATCTGTGGGACTGTATTCTCTTTCACTGGTTCATTTATCTCAAAGACTTAGCTTTAGAATATGTCTTGATATCCAGGAGATTAAGGCCTCTCACATTGTTCTTCGAGATTGTCTTAACTGTTCTTGGCCCTCAACAGTTTCATACAACTTCTAGAATCACCTTGTCAGTTTCCATTAAGAGAAGTGTAGTGGGGTTCTGTTTGGCATTCTCCCTATCAAGTTTGAAAAAACCCAAATATTTACAATATTGAGTCTTCCAATTCATGAAGATAACATCTCTCCAGTATTTAGGCCCTTGAAAATTTCTCTCTCTCTCTCANAAAAAAAAAGAAAAAGAAAAAAAAAAAAGCTTTTAAAAAAAGAGCATGTGGCAGCTTCTTATATTACTCAAGTGTTGTTATTTTTCAAAATAGGGATTGTTTGCATTTTTAGAAGATTATGTTTCTTGGACTAAAAACTATTCCAAGTCCTCATTGCAGAGAGAGAAAGAGAGAAAGAATGAAGCCAAATTTCTTGGCTTGGCATTCAGTGGATTTAGTGAGCTAGCTCCAGCCTGCCTCCCGCCCTCCTCCTTCCTATCTTATGTATCTTTTCTTTTGGCCCTGGGAAGCTACTCCAACTTCCCCCAATTCACCATGCTTTTGCTCCTACTGTCCTCTCTGGCTGGAACATCAGAGAAGGTTCCGTGGAGAATGTAGTACCATCACTGAGTCCCAAAGTAGGAATTTTTGGGCGGAAACAGGGGAATGCCGTCCACCATCAATGCCTAACCAGGCTCAAGACAGGGGAGGAGCTCAATCAGTGTTTGCCCACTTAGGGTATTTGTCAGGTCTTGGGCCTGGGTGATAGGCAGGGGCCCTGCATGACCACTCTTCACCCTCCGGGGCAGCCAATCTCTGCTTTTCTTGTCCACAGAAGGAACCAGTTTGCCTCAAACATGTGGAATCTACCGGCCTGTCTTTTAGGAGTCTACATCTATGGGGTACCCTTAAAGTCTGAAAACAGATCATATTATTTTGTCCTTTACAGGTTGGAGATACCCTTGAGGACATTGTGTACGTTCACCTGTGTGTCCAGTTTGTGGGCACCTGGGATTTCCTAAGGGTTTCCTCTTCCTTAGGGACCTTGCCGGTTGGGCTATGGTCATCCATAGTCTCTCTTTTCCCACAGTCTGTTTCTCTCCACCTCACTTTTGCCACAGATAGTCTGGGCAGATTAGAGCCTTGCCCCAACTTGAACCGTGGCTTTTTCTTTTTGGAAAAAAAAATAATAAAATTTAGGTGAAAATGGAAATATCTACATGTTTACTTTTAAGTGTTTTTGAAAAATGTTAAGTTTTTTTATTGGTTGGGAAACATCAAAATAGGTCATGTGTAACTTGGTTTGCTCATAAAAAAGTGGCTCATACTTGGTATATTTAGAGAGGAGACGGAAGTAATTATTTTTTTTTGTATTCAGTTTTTTTTTCTAGTTTTCTTTTTAAACCAAAAAGTACTTGGAAAATGTCTCCACCCTCTCCACTGCTAGTGGATTTTCCTGGCCTTAAAATTCTGGTATAGGCAGAATTCTGTTGCCCACATCGAAGAGTTAAGTGTGCTGAGCTTGGCTTGACCTTCAGTTCTGCCTCTCTCTCCGGGAGCAAAAAGGCATATTTTTCATGATTGGTGGTATTAATGGGCTGAGGAGGATAGAGTTCCGAAAGGCAGAAAAATGCCTTCCTCTCTGAGAAATTAAGGCAGAGATTTCAAACAAATTGCTCTCGCCAGTGTCTGGCATCCCTGCAGGGTGTCTCTGCTTTTTATCCACTTGTACCAAATGCATTCATGGGCATGGTAGACATGTTGCTGAAGATCTCAGGGGGAAGGTGGTCTGGGAGACCCACACTCTGCTAAAAACAGCTTGAAAACCTGCCTCAAACGTGTCTGTTCTCCACAGTTCCTTCCTCCACAGTGTCCAATCAAGCGAGGACCTTTGCTTTTCCTGTTCCTCCTGGGTTTTCTGCCAGCCTTACCCTCTACCCCCATCACATCCAAAGGCCTCTCCTTATTATGCAGAGACATTTGGTCAGGTGTCAGCTTCCATGCCCAGATTTTAATTTTTTATCCAACAGGGTATTCAGCAAATAAAGACTGCAGTTACCAGAACCAGAGCAGTAGAAGGTTGTAAGTGACACTTTGCAGCAGGGCAGAATCATGTGATAGGATTGGACGGGCTACGCAGGGGAGTCCTAGATGTTCTGAGCCCCCAGCTGCCTTGAGTTCTAGTTCAGAAGGGTTATTTCTAATTTCTCCCCAGCCCCTAGCTCCCAACTTCCAGAGCTGCCCTCAGAATCACTCTCCCTTTCACTGGGAACAGACCCACACCCAGCATCCCTATTCTGTCCACAGCCATCTGCTGACTGTGGTCTAAGCGAGGTGTCTGGCCCCCAGCACAGCCCCTGAGGCTGAGGAGATGAGATTGCTAAAACTCCAGGGCACTACCAGGCCCTCCTCAGGAATCTGTGGCTGCTCAAATGATTTGCTTCTTAAGCACTCCAAGATGCACAGATGGGAAAGAGTGAGGTCATGCCAGATTCCATGCTTGGCAGACAGACAGACGGATGTGCAAGTGGAATGAATGGGAGAGATGGGAGGGGTGTAAATGATGGTAGAATCCAGAATCAGGTAAGCAGAGGGTTTCCCAGGCTTCTCTGGAAGAGGAGTTCAAAATGGCAAGACCTAAAGCACGCCATTCTTCGTGGCAGCCTGGAACAGAACACAGGCACCAGCTCATGTCTGTCCTCACAATACCCTTGAGAGGTCACTGGAGCCGAGGAAACTAGGAGTTGCCCAGAAACATACAGTCAAAATTCAGATTCTAATGCCAGAGTTCCCGCCACTTCACCAGACTGCCTCTAAGAAGTTGCCCCTGGTTGGCTGGAACTCTTGTTCCAGGTACTATCTGGTGGCGTTTTCCTTCTTCCCCATCTGCCTTCCATCGAGAGGAAGTACCCAGATGTTCCAGAGCATCTGAACCACGCATCCTTGCATTTATCTGGGGACATTATTAGTGCTCATTTCTTTTCATTCAAGATGCCAGCTGTTGGGGGCAAAGTTGCCCAGCTGAGCTCATGGTATAGACACGGATGGTTGCTGACGTCACCCCACCCCACCTGGGGTCACCCTGCATCCCGAACACCACCCCTGCACAGATTGGGGTCTCTCATTGCTTTCTCTTGTGCCCTCCATTGGGCACGTCCACTTCCTTGTTCACCCATCTTAGATGAGAACACCCTTTCTCCCAGGGACTTTTCCCAACGCATTTCCCACTCTGCCCTCTGGCTGCCCCAAGTATGCTATGCTGCAGCTCCTCCAGGTCTCTGCGCTGCTGTTCCCTGCCCCAGACTCTCTGCTTGTCCAACCCCTGACCTTGGTGCGATGTGGCAGTGTGACAGGAGAGGGAATTCCAGGCAGAGTAAGAGTGGAGATGATCCATCCACTCGCGTTGCACGTGGGGAGTGGAGGGTGGGAATGAGTCATTCATGGGGACTCCACACCTAGTTGGCTGGAGCAGCCGGTCTCGCAGGTCAGCCCAGCCTGTCAGGACCCTCCTTCCTGGCAGGGACCCTGCTGCCTGTCAGGACCCTCCTTCCTGGCAGGGACCCTGCTGGCCCATAGGCGATGCCTTTCTCTTTGGCGCAGCCTCCAGAACTGTGGTGAGGCAGCCGTTTTCAAGTGTGTGTTTGGGTTTTCTGGAAGCTCCTTGAAGTTGGAATGAAAAATCTGCCTGGAGGCTCTGAAATCGCCCCTCCGGCTTGGCAGACCTGGCTCCCGCAGCATTCCCTGAAGAAGTTAAACAGGCCTGTGCACCGGGAGCTGCAGGGGCCACACTGCTGGATTGCTGGGTGCCATGGCCCGATGCGTGGGAGGCCGGCCCTGGGACCTGCAGTATTTGCCCAGGTACCCTGGATACACCAGCCTGGGGCGCAGAGACCACGGCCACCTGACAGGGAGTCCTAGGGGGTCCAGGCCAGGAAGCCAGAGTGTTTGATGTTACATTAGAAACACCAGCAGGCTTCCTGGAGAGGACAGAGCCCAGCGGTGGAGAAATAGGCAGGCTTGGAGGCTGTTGGGCTCCCCACCGTGTGGCCACCATGCCTCAACTTCATTAGCTGACAAAGCAGTTCTCTGTCCTGACCAGCCACAAGGGGAGGAGGACACAGCTTTTGGAAACCTCCAGGCTGCTATCCCGGAACCTGGGGCCATGGCCAGGGACAGCCTGAGCGTCCCCTCCCCTCTCATCTTGTCCTCTGAGGGGGAGGCTCTGCCCCAGCCGAAGGGGGCAGCTGTGGCTTCGCCAGCTGATGGCTGCCACATGGGAATTTAGGCCTGGGTTGCCAGATCTTCAGATTTTCCAGCAGAGTTGGAAATCCAGATGTTTTTATGAAACTTCCCATTTTAAAAATATGTTTAAAAACACTATGCAGAATGACCTATACACATCTGCAGGTCTGACTCGGCCCCTAGACAGCCAGTAACTGCTACTCTCTGCCTTCAGACACCCAGGGCCAGCTAAGCAAAGGGCTTCCATGACAGTGATGAGATGGGGGTGGAGAAAACGCTCTAGGAGGGACCCCAGAGTCCACAGCCAAGAAGAGCATGGGACCATCCTTCCCCTACTCTACTTCTTGGTTCCTGTCCACTGTATTGGTGCAGACATGGGAACAGGGGGCAATGGGTATGACTTCTAGAATTTGGACCTTGTTTCTCTCTCAGGCATTTCCACTTGCCCTTGGCCTGATCTGCTGTTCAGTCCACCTGATGGTTTATCAGGAATCCCTTTCTTTCCCCTTCCTTCTCCTCTGTCCATGGCTTTCCCTCTTACGGATCCTTGTAGCTGCCAGAGCCCTCCCTTCAGGGGTTGCTGGCCAATGACAAGGCTGGGAGGCCAGGGCTGACCAATCAGAGCAGCTGGCTATATTGCTGGGAATTCATGGCAACATGGCAAATGGGGGAAAGCACGAGCTTTGGGATCAAACAAACCTAGATTCAACTCACAACTCCTTCCCTCACTGGCCAAAAGATCTTGAGACAGCTGCACAAATGTCCCGCAACTCTGTTCCTCATCTGTACAATGGGGATACTAATTCCTGGCGGGGATTACATTCAAAGATTCGTGGAAAGTGCCTGGCACAGTGCCTGGGATATATTAAGAGATCACCAGTAGTCATCACTGATCTGAGACAGTGATGACGATGGATGAGCCTCACTTCTCTTTATCCTCAACCTTGCTGCAATCCCTCACTAGCTATCAGCCCCTCAAGAACAGAGAATGAGTCGTTGTGCTCAGTAAACACGTGTTGACTGATGAATCAGCAAACACAGGAAACATTGATGAGCTTCATCCATGGTTGTCACTGATCTGGGGCAGTAACAACGATTGAACTCTCAGTATATTCTTGAATTGCACGTCCATCAGAAGATGCGATGCCAGGTTCTCAACAGTCAACTTAGAAAGACGCTCTTGGAATGGAAACAAGTTGAGTACCATTTGTACTATCTTACAGATGTTTTTCCTTTTCAGCTTTTACCTATTCTCTCTTAAACAAAATCATGGTGGATTAAAAGGTAACAGATTTTGCACAAAGTAGCTTCTCAGCCCCGCTGCCTTTCATTCTTCTCC
The DNA here is from genome assembly GCF_001604975.1 of Cebus imitator. NCBI lineage: Eukaryota > Metazoa > Chordata > Mammalia > Primates > Cebidae > Cebus > Cebus imitator. The sequence continues at coordinate 448,656 of NW_016107725.1, read as the reverse complement.
TACTTGGCCTTTCTCCCCCACCTTGACCTTTACTCTGGTCTCCTGTGTTTGCTGATTTATCAGTCAACAAATGTTTGCTGAGCACAAAGACTCATTCTTTGTTCTTGAGGGGCTGATAGCTAGGGAGGGATTGCAGCAAGGTTGAGGATAAACAGAAGTCCAGGGTTGGGCGTGGTGGCTCTGTGGTGACATACCCGTAATCCCAGCACTTTGGGAGGCCGAGGTGGGAAGGTGACTTGAGGTCAGGAGTTCAAGACCAGACTGTTTAACATGGTGAAACCCTGTCTCTACTAAAAATACAAAAATTAGCTGAGCGCGGTGCCAGGCCCCTGTAATCCCAGCTACTGGGGAGACTGAGTCAGGGGAATCAGTTGAACCCGGGAGGCAGAGGTTGCAGTGAGCCATGATTGTGCCACTGCACTCCAGCAGCCTGGGCAACAAAAGTGAGACTGTATCTCAAAAAAAAAAGAGAGAGAGAGAGAGAAATCCAGGGGTATGGGAGGGGCCTGGAGTACAGAAGACATCTGGAGATCTTGGAGTGAGGCTTTACGTTTGAGAGAAGATAAGGGTCGTGGCAGCAGGAATGAGAGAAGGAATCATGAGACCTGTAGAGGGACTTTCCAGGAGGCCCCAGGGGTCAGGGGATGGGAAGAGTCAAGAGGAACTCCCCATTTCTGTTTAGATGATTGAGTGGATGACATTGTCAGTAAGAGCAGCTGAGAACATCTTGCTAGTGAGAGGTGATGAGCCAGACTGTACAAGGTGACCTTTAAAATGCTGGTGGCACCTCCAGGTAGAACTGCCTTGTAAGTGATAACAGTGAACCCACTACATGCCAGACACATACGGAATGTCTTAGGCGTTGTATCTTATTGAATCTCCACAATGGCCTTATGAGGGAAGACACCATCGTTACCCCCACTTTTCAGGTGGCTATTTTAAGGATCAGAAGTATGAGATAACTCACTAGCCAGATGGTAGCGGGTCCTAGTGAGTCAGAGCTAGTCTGACTCCAAAGCCCATCTTCTTGCTTATTTCATGTATTCAACTTTTATTGAACACCTACTATGAGGCCGGCACTGTTTAGATGCTTTGAATGCATCAGTGAAGAAGACCTGCCTTCACTCAGCTCGGGCACATTGCCTCTGCTTAGAGACAGCTGAGGATACGGGATGGCAGTTCTGGCTGGAGGGGTAGGGGGGCTGCTACGCCCACCCCCGCTCTGAAATCTCACTTCCAGGGTGAGCGACAAGTCCTTCCTTCACCCCCCCCCATCAGTCTATATCCCCATATGAACCATTTTGCTTTGGGCCAGGCCAGGTTGCAGAAGGAAGGACAGACACTTGGGAAGGACAGACATGGACGGTTCCTTCCAGCCTTTTTATGTCATCAGTCTCAGAGGGTTTCTATATGGAGCTGGACGTGTCCCTCCATCTCTATCAGCTCGTGGTGGAGACCATGTATTGAGATCGTGAAGGGGCTTTTCCTCTGGGCGCTCTGTCATCCAGCCCCCAGCAGCCCACCCAGGTGCCAAGAGGCCTGCCCCTCACTGCAGAAAAGAGTGAGGATCCTGGTGGCATGGCACTTGGGAAAGTATGAGACCCCTCCTTGTTTTACAGAGGAAGAAACTGAGGCAGGGAGCAACCAGTCACTGCCCAAGGCTTCCTGGTGAATTAGTGACAGAGCCAGCTGAGAATGCAGCCCCTGTTTGTGTCACTTCAACTCAGCTGCAGATCCTTAGCTCTCCATGGGCCCTGCTCCTGGGCAAGCCAGCTTTGCACTGCCACTTCCCTGGAAGGCAGGGCACTGAGGTTGCCACCCAGCAACCACTCAGGCAGGTCCACACAGCCCTGGGCCAGCCTCCCTGGCACTCACACCCAGCATCCGGAGCAGCTGGGCAATGGGTGTGGAGTTCCTGCCTGTGTGCCTCCAGCCTCATTGCACCCTCCCCCTGCCTGGGATGAGCTGCAGCTGCCTCGGGGCCTCTCTGCCTGTGCCCCCCAGCCCGCCTGTGCCCCCCAGCCCACGGGTGCCCAGCTTTAATGTCTCCTGGGGAAAATAGCTGGCAATGCTCAGGAGAGGAGCAAAGGCAATAAAAAAAAAAAAAGCCTAATGCCAGGTTGAGGGGGCAGGAGTGGGTGGAAACAGCTGCAGGCCCCTCTTCCAAATTTAGCCAGGTGACTGCTTTGCCCCACACCTTCCTCTCTGGGGTTCTCGGGTGGCCATTGCCTCCATGGTAGGACTGTGTTCCTGAAAAACAGCCCCCAGGGTGACTCACGGAGCTGAGGCAGCTCAGAGAGGAATGTCTACTCATCTCAGCTGGGGCTCTTTTAAGCCAGTTGGACCTGACCAGCGGCTCCATGGTGGCAGAATGGGGCTGCCTCCCACTTCCAGTGTCCTCCCCATCCAGTTTCAGGGTCTACCATCCCCAAAGTGACAGATGATAGCATGGAATGAGGAAGCCATGCCCAGGTATCAGGGCTGCTATCGAAACACCGCGACGACTGGGGCATGGAGCGGGAGCTGGAGAGAAGCCAGGTGGCCCGGCCTTGGGTTGGAAGAGCAGGGCACGGCCCCAGCCCCAGGGTGCCCATGGCAGGGCTCAGAGCCCCAGAACCCAGTACACACCGTATCTACTCCTCATTTATTCTTTAATGTTAGAAGGACCTTCAAATCAGCTCATCCAGATGCTCCTAAGCATGAATGATTTGTAAAATGATTTTAGCCGGGCTCAGTGGCGCATGCCTGTAGTCCCAGCTACTCGGGAGGCTGAGGCTGGAGGATCGCTTGAGTCCAGGAGTTCTGGGCTGTAGTGCGCTATGCCGATCTGGTGTCTGCACTAAGTTTGGCATCAATAAGGTGACCTTCCGGGAGCGGGGAACCACCAGGTTGCCTAAGGTGGGGTGAACCGGCCCAGGTCAGAAACGGAGCAGGTCAAAACTCCCCTGCTGATCAGTAGTGGGATTGCACCTGTGGATAACCACTGCATTCCAGCCTGGGCAACATAGCGAGACCCTGTCTCTTTTAAAAAATAAAAAGGAAAAAAATTTTTTAATTTATAACTAAATTAAAAAATGATTTTAAACTAACATATGGATAAAGTTAAATTTTTCTGCACAACCAGTGATTTGACAATTATGTGTTGGGAGATGAAGCTAATATCTGAGGAGGAATGTATTTCAGAAATATATTGAGGCTGGGTGTGATGGCACTTTGCGAGCCGAGGCAGGAGGATTGCTTGAGCCCAAGAGTTTGAGACCATCCTGGGAAACATAGCTAGACCCCGTCTTTACAGAGAATTTAAAACTTAGCCAGGCGTGGTGGTGCATGCCTGTGGTTCTAGCTACTCGGGAGGCTGAGGCAGGAGGATCTCTTGAGCCTGGGAGGTCGAGGCTGCAGTTATCAGTGATCACACCACTGTACTCCAGCCTGGGCAACAAAGTGAGATCCTGTTTAAAAAAAAAAACCACCCAGAAATATATTGAGCAAATACTGTGCTACATACAGGGTGGATGATGCAGGTAGTATGTGAACATGGCACTAAAAACCTGTCAGCGGAGCCTAACTGAGAAAATATGGGAAATGCTCATCATCGCCTTCCTCTTTGTCCTGATTTTCTGGTCTTCTCTGACCTCCTTCTTGGTCTTCATCCAGGGAAGACAGACAGTGCCGTGAACTGATTTTGGCGTACTGGAGCCTGGGACAGCAAGCATTCCAGCCTTTAACGCTCCCTCAGTGACTCGGGCTGTGACCTGGGACGAGGCAGGCAGGCCATAACTGAGTGGAAAGTCCTGTCAGTGAGCTAGATCGAGTCACTAGGCAGGGCTGGATGGGACCAGAGAAAATGGGAGCAGGCTCTGACCCTGGCATGTCATACAGAGACACACCAGGTAATTAGTGAAGCCAGCAGACACGCAGAATCTGCCCTCCTCCCTCCACCCTCTAGATTTGGGAAACTCCTCCTGACACCCCCATTCTACCCACCTCATCCACTTCAGCCTGACCCTGTTCTGGGCACGAGGGAAGGGGGACACTTGGGAAGGGGGGACACTTGGGAAGGATAGTCAGGGAACACTTCCCATCTAACCCTTTGGCCGTATCAGGCCCAGAGGGTTTCTGTTATGGAGATGGACATTTCCCCCATCCCCATTAACTCACGCACACAGGTCCGTGTGGTACATGCATTGACTTGTTCACTTGCAGTCACTCAACAAACCAGTGCACTCTTCCCCCCGCTCTCTCTCTGGGTCAGTCATGCTTGTCTTGAAGGTCTCCAAGTATCCTGAGACAGCCCTTTCCTCCCCAGGAAAACCTTTCCTGTGCTTCACCTGCTGGGTGGATCACCTCTCGGTAGTCCTTAGCCGGCACTAATCAGAGTTGAAGGTCAGAGGCCTCTGGAGCAGCTATTCATGTGCCTGGCCATTTGGGTCAAGGGAACTGATGTTCAAATAGGATGTGTGCAAGCCCAGGAAACTAGCAAAGAGTGAACTTGGTGACTAACAGCAGCTTGGAGACTGTGTCATCTTTTTTCTCAAAACCGTATGGAAGGGAGAAAGGCCTTCCTGCCAGTGGCCTGATGCCACTTGGTGGGGAAGGATTTGAGTGGTAAGCTCAAGATGGGAAAGATCAAAGGTGACCAAAATGAAAAGGAAGCTTTCTAAGCATCAGTGTGAAGTCCTAATTCCTGGCTCAGCAACTCAGCTGTTGATGCTAGAGCCCAATAATCCCTCTTGTTCTGGTGACAAGGCTTGGGGGCTCCGGTCAGCGGTTTCCATTTGCTGGCTGTGTGTTGGAATCCGTGAGCACATTTTTAAAAGATCAAGTCCTGGGTCTCATCCCAGAATGACCAGAATGAAGATCTCCAGGAAAGGACTTGGGAAATTGTGTATTTTAGAAGTTCTCCAGGCAGTTCTTTTGGTTATTTTGGGGGTGGGGTGGGCGGGAGAGGGTCTCTGTCTGTCACCAGGCTGGAGTGCAGTGGCGCAACTTTGGCTTACTCTAGCCTTGACTTCCCCGGCTCAAGACATCCTACCGCCTTAGCCTCCCAAGTAGCTAGGATTACAGGTGTGCACCACTGTGCCCAGCTAATTTTTGTACTTTTAGTAGAGATGGGGTTTCACCATGTTGGCCAGGCTGGTTTTGAACTCCTGGCCTCAAGTGATCAACTCACCTTGGCCTCCCAAAGTGTTGAAATTGCAGGCATGAGCCACTGTACTCAGCCCTGATGAAGCTTTTGGAAACTAGTGAGGAGTAAACTTAGGGCTTTATGGGAGGCATCAGTAAATTACACCAGTAAAGCAAATGTGAGTCAACAGAGAGCTTCCAGGGTGGGGTACACTCGGGGCTCACGGCAGCTCCAGCAGCGACTCAGGACCATGTTGTGAAGAAAGTGGAGATCAAGTCCCATCACTGCTGTGCCACCTGGGAGTAGGACCCCAGAATCGGATATTCCAGGTATTTCATCCACTCCAGCAAGATGCCTTTGACAAAGAGCTGCAATTTGTGTCTGTGTGATGATCCTAGTCACCAAGGGCAGTGGCCAGCAAGGCTACTGAGAACATAGGTCCTCACGCCATGGGCTCAGAAAGCTGATGCTGGAAGCATCTTCTTTCATTCTGGCAAAACCATGGACTTCTTCAGAATGTCAAAGTAGAGAAGGGCGCTGTGACAGGATGCTTGCTGGCCAGGTAGCCGTGTCCCTCCCGCCCCGGGAGGAGCCAGGAGCAGCAGATGAAACAGCGAGCTGTGGAGGTGCTCAGCTCTTCCTGAGATTCCTTCTGTGATATTCAGAGACGGTGCAGTCATGAGGCACAGGTCTCCAGCATGTGCATCTCCTCAGATGCCTTCTGCAGGGACAAAGAGGACTTTATCCTCAAGAGTGGGACCCAGAGCACTGTACTCAAATGTGGCAGGGTGAGTGGAGAGGATGATCTTCAGAACTTTAAGGAGGAGATGACCCAGGTAAAACAGAAATTGGGTGATTTATCAGAAAAAGCCTTGGAAAAAGTCTGAGACAGATCGCTGCAGGAAACCAAGGTCTGGAAGGGCTGAGGTAGCGTATTCTTATTCTGGCCTCCACAAGCCACATGGACTCCGCCTATCTGGCCTCATCACCTGGCCTCCGCCAGCCTTTTTCCTATAGAGAAGCCACTCATGCGCCATAGTTCTGGAAAACAGACTGATGAGAGATTTAGTTCCTGGACAGCCGCCCCTCAGCTGTTTCTGCTCCATGCTCTGACACCTTGGGTTGGCCTCACAATCCACTCGACACCTTATAATCCATTTATAGACCGGTGGTTCAGGAACAGCTGTGGGGAAGGGCAGAGCCTCAGCAGGCCAGCCCCAAGCCTGTGGGGCCTTTTCTCCCTGGCTGGCACTCAGGCGGTGGCTGGCATTTCTAGGGAGAGGGCTGAAGTTTGGTTCACATCATCCCATTTATGGAGGATCTCTCTTGGGGTTATTCTTCCAAGAAGCATCAGCAGGAAAGGAAGGAAGCCATCTCTTGATGGTCTGGGGCACAGCCTACTCACAGATGAGAACGGGCTCCCAGGTGGAAAGAAGGGGTACAGGAAGCTGCACCCAAAAAACCAGTTTCCCCAGCTTCTGAAAGCAGGGCCAGCTCTGCAATGTGGAGTGCCGCCGCTAAGAAGGGCAAAGTGAACCTCGCAGAGTCACAGATGATCTTTTCTGTGCTCCCAGAACTCAGGCCTCAACTTCCTCACAGCCAGCGTGTCCTCTGATGAACACACACACACACAGGCTTCAGGGATCTCTTTAAACCATTTTTTTGGTTTTGTTTTGAGAGAGAGAGAGAATGAGAGAGAGAGCACGAGTCTTGCTCTGTTGCCCAGGCTGGAGTGCAGTGGTGCGATCTTGGCTCACTGCAACCTCAGCTTCCCAGGTTTAAAGTGATCCTCCCACCTCAGCCTCCCAAGTAGCTGGGATCACAGACGTGCACCATCACACCTGGCTATTTTTTGTAGAGATGGGGTTTCACTATGTTGGCCAAGTTGCTCTCGAACTCTTGACCTCAAGTGCTGCCTTAGCCTCCCAAAGTGCTAGGATTATAGGTGAATGGGCCACTGCACATGGCCAATCTCTTTAAAATGTCGAGAGGCCATGCCTCTCTCTTGATGTCCAGACCCGCCTCTGCAAGTGCCCACTGCACCCCTGCACTTGGCCACCTGAAGGCATTTCCAATTCAGCAGGAACTTCCAGCCAGCTGGGAATCTGCTCCCCATTGTCTTGGCGGGGAGCCCACTCTCTGCTCCAGCCCTGAGTCACCCTGGCCTCCTCCCTCTTGCTCACCCACTTCACGCCGTGGGATCGATTATTGGCTCTGCCAGTGACCTGAGAGCTCCCGGCCCAGTTCACTCCTTAGGCCCAGCTCCAGTTACTCGTGTGCTGGACAAATGAGGTGGATAAGGATACTCTTAATCTGAATGTCCCATGTGGTTGAGCAGAATGAACGAGACAGAGAGAGAGAGAGAGAGAGAGAGAGAGAGAGAGAGAGAGTACGTGCAGTTGGTTAACAAGGAAGCTGGCTATCAGTTGATGTTATCAGAGAGGTTCTTAAAAATGAGGCCAGATTGAAATACACTGAAGGAAGTGAAATACCTGAATGAGAGGGAAGGAATTCCAGGCAGGGGGGCGGAGCAAATGAAGGTAGAGATGCTTAAGTGTGACCCAAGAGAGAATGCATGGCCCACAGTGCCTGACACATGCCAGAGATGAGCCAGCCCAAGTGTAATGGGTTAGGTAAGAGCCACCCTCTGCTAAGCCATCCAGAGTGTGTAGGCGGCGGCGGTGGTGGGGAGAGGGCAGCGCTGAGCTTTAGAACAAGACTGGAGCATGCTGAATACGTGTCTGGGGAAGGTTCCGTTGGCAAAGTGGTCTGCAGGGAGAGGAGGCTGTTTTGGCTGTCCAGACAAGGAATGTGTAGAGAGAGGAAATGTCAGGGTCAGGGGTGGGAGAGGTGGCAGGTGCACATCGGAGGGGCCAGAGGGCTGTCTTTGGTGGGAGCTGGCCAGGGGAGTGATTCCTAGTTCGGGGTTTTGGGCACGAGAAGGACAGACTGGTGACTGGTGGCAGCTGCTTTATTGTCATCATCATCGTCGTCTTTTTTTAAGAGACAGGGTTTCGCCATGTTGGTCAGGCTGCTCTCAAACTCCTGACCTCAGGTGATCCGCCTGCCTCAGCTTCCCAAAGTGCTGGGATTACAGGCATGAGCCACTGCGCCCAGCCTCTTTTTTTTTTTTGAGATAGAGTCTCACTCTGTCGCCTAGGCTGGAGTGCAGCGGTGCAATCTCAGCTCACTGCAACCTCTTCCTTCCAGGTTCGAGTGATCCTCATGCCTCAGCCTCCCAAGTAGCTGGGATTACAGATACGTGCCACCACACCTAGCTAATATTTTTGTATTTTCAGTAGAGACAGGGTTTTACCATGTTGGCCAGGCTGGTCTTGAACTTCTGGCTTCAAGTGATCCACCCGCCTCAGCCTCCCAAAGTGCTGGGAATACAGGTATGAGCCATCCCGGCCAGTCATCAGCTTTTTATTTTTCCAAGGAGACATGTCCTGTAGGGTGGATGAGGATAAGCTGTGTTATCAGGGACTTTGCTGCCTCTAAAGTTGATGGTGGGGAGGGAAGGGGGCCGCTTCTCACTGCAGTGATTTCCACGGACTCAGCTATAGCCTGGCTGAGTTTTCTGCCAGGTCTGTCAGCAAAGGTGTGTGCTTGCCCCCTTACTTGTCAGGGTTCTGGGATTGCCAGTGACAGAAACGCAACTCCAATTAACAAGCCAACAGAGAGGGTGAAGGTGCAGAGAATCTCAGATAGGATTGAGAAATGAAATTCTGGAAAGACTGCTGGGGGAGGCAGGCTCAGGGATGGCTGAAAGCAGGGATGCAGGGCTCTAGTGCCAACAGGGAATGGAGCAGCTGATGGGGCTGCTGTCTTGTACTGAGTAACTTGAACCACAGCAGTGAGACTGACTTCAGACTCTCTCTAGCTCCAAGCCCAGGATCCCAGGGAAGCAGCCCACTGGTCTGGCTTGAGTCAGGCATTCACCTGTGGACCAGTTGGCAGGGACCAGTGCCAGGGTGGTGCTAGCCCTCATGGGAGTCCCTGGAGTGACTGTGTGGGAGAGGGAAAGGCAGGGCATAGAGGAAGGGAGGTGGTCAGACAGTTCTGGGGCCACCCCAACTCCATAGCAGGGAGAGGAAGCAAACAAAGGGTGAACAGGAGACACGGACATGGCCGGTGATTGGCTGACAAATCTAATCCCACTGTAGGTGAGGTTCTTTTTGGCGTTAACATGAGTCATTTGGTCATTGATCTGTTGAACACTGATTCTGTGATTCATCTGGCAAACATTTACTGAATCCCTATTCTGGGCCAGGCCCTCAATCAGAGACAGAAAAGCCAAGAAAATAAGGTTCCCTGCCCTCCAGTAGTTCATGTTCTAGCATGGAAAATCCACGTAATAAAATTCTATAATAATAAGAGACCTATGCTGAATAGAGGTGGGAAGTAAGAAAGTAGGTGATTCATTCCCCTTGGAAATTTATTAAAGGCTTAATGGGTAGTAGGCTTCCTCCAGGCATTGGTGCTGGAGAAGAGCCTTCCAGCAGAAACAGCAGTGTGATAAGAGGCACAGACCACTTGCTCACGTTGGGCATTGGGTGGGCAGGAGGTCGTCTGGTGTTCTAGTATGGCCAAAGTGTAAGTTAGAAGGTGACGTGGGGCCTGAAGAGAGGGAACAGGTGAGGTTGAGTAGACAATCAGCTAGGGGCCACTTCTTGGGAAGCTCATACAGCAACACAGGTTTTGGAAGGGTGTAGAATACAAGATTTGCCTTTGAGAAACAGCATCCTGGCAGCAGTGTAGGCGATGGATTGGAAGGAGGAAGAGACTGGAAGTGGCTATCCGGAGGTCCCGTGGATGTCAGGATGGGGAGATTCTGCACCGAAGAGATAATGAGGAAGCAGAAGGCTGTGGTAGAACTTTGAGGGGACAGGATGAGTTCAAGAGCAAGTGTGCCAGGAGGTAAAGTTGGCTGGGAAGGAAGGAGCACTTGATTGAGAGTTCACTGCTCTCTTTGGGTGGGACTGTTAGTTCTTGGAATAGCAGAGTGGCGAGAAAATGCAATGGCTTGAAACTCTGATAACTTGGACCCTGGAACAGACGTACACCTTGCCGGTTATGTGAATCTGGACAAATCACTTAACCTCTGAGATGTGGTAGGAGTTAAATCGTGGAGTGAGTAAATTGCCTGACGGCTGGCACAGAAGGCCGTCAGAGTGTGTCACTTACATCAGAACCGGAACCTCTTTGGACTCTGCGGCGACTTTCAATGTGTTTTTTTTTTTAAATTGGAGAGGTATAATTAATAACTAGTAACAGCAACATTATTCTAGGTTGGTGCAAAAGTCATTGCGTTTTTGCCGTTACTTTGACGAGTTTCATGTCGAAGACGGCATTTGCTTTTATGGCATTGGAAACGTTCTGACTCGGCTACTGACATTTCCTCTGCCATCATCTTCTTTCATACTGACGAATGGTTTAAAATATCCACCTATCGTTTCTCCCCATTCAAAGAGGGGTTTATGCCTCTGTTTTCATGTCCCAACATACTTTGAGGGATAGTCTCACCGCCTCCCTGTCTCCTGTTAGGCCAGGACCCTGGAGAACAGCCAAGGAAGGTGGTGCGTATCTCATTTTCAGTCCTGAAGGAGGAGGAAGATAGAGTGTGTGCAGTGTTAAGTGTCTGGAAGGCATTTATTTGATTTTCAGCTTGTCTTTGCTCCAACATGGACTGAAAGGCAAACACACCAGAGCAGCTCCCAATAGGCACCTGCATAGCTGAGGGGCAGAATGTCCCGGTGCCCCACACCCGCATGCACCACCTTCGTGAGTCCTTCAAGCCTGCACAGCTCGCTCCCGTCTGGCCCTGGGATACCACTGGGTGAGTCATGAGAATGACTCCCTCTGCTCTTACAAAGTCCTGGCCACCAGCGATGGGACTGTCAGCGCAGGAGGGACATTGAGAATAGGGTAGAAATCTGTGCAGAAAAGCGTGTTTGTTGTGGCTGAAAGTTCCAATGCCCATTTAAGATGCTGGGAGATAAAAGTCAGATCACTCATGTATGGGCTGAAGAACTAAGACTTTTGGTTGCAAGGAAGATAAACCAAGTTGAGCTACATTTAGTCAAATGGAAAGGGAGGGAAAAGCACGGGGCTTGGATTTATTGTGAGGACATGGGGAGTGTTTCCTAGCATCGAAGGCAGGAATAAAGCCAGGCCGCAAGAAGGGACTGGAACCAGGAGAGAAATAATCTGCCCACCTTGGATCCGTCGTGCGCCCGGTCCAGTCTGTTTGACCTAGAAGTTAGAAAGCTTGCTAAGCAAGCGCGACTCTAGGGGGTCCATCCTGTGAAAGGGCAGATCACAGAGAGGGACAGAGTGGGAACGCTGGCTCAAGGCAGAGCTTTGGGAAGACTTGCAATATGGTGGTCTTTGACGCCCTAAGAAGGGAATTGACCCAATTCAAATGGCATGGCTCTCACAGTAAGGGTGGGACTGCTTGAGAAAGAAAATCAGAACAGCAGAGAGATTTGATTCCAGGGGGTCTAGAACAGAAGCTGTAAGGGCAAGCGTTGTTTTCTCATCTCTCTGCTCCCCTTACCCCCCTCCCAGACTTAAGGACAATGGTGTATACATAAGAATGACTGTTGCCGGGCGCGGTGGCTCACGCCTATAATCCAAGCACTTTGGAGGCCAAGGCAGGTGGATCACCTGAGGTCAGGAGTTCAAGACCAGCCTGACCAACATGGTGAAACACTGTCTTAAAAAAAAAAGAATGGCTGAATAAACATATAGGTTGACTTGTATAGAACAGGCATTTTTGGGGATCAAGACTGTTGAATATGGACAATTTTGTATGGTTCAACCTAATATGTGATGCACCAGCATTGAGTTGAATCTTGCTTTGAATCTTTGTTATGGGACCTTGGGGCAAGTCATGGGCTTGATGTTTTAAGATTATTTCTTAGACCCAGGTGCTGGAAGCACAATTTTCAGATTTAATACCCAGAAGGAAACTGACAGAGGCAGGACCAAGTTGGAGTCAGAGAGATCTGTGTTCAGATTCCAAGCAGGCACCGTCCCCTGGGCCTCTGCAGGCCGTCAGTGAGCCAGCGAGGCCTGCCCTGAGATGTGACAGTTCCACCTCCTCTCTCTGCCACGACCACTTTCTCTCATTTTACGGAGAAAAGCAAGGAATAACTTTTTCCAACGGAAGCCTCTGGAAGATCTTAGGTAACAAGGCCGACTAGAGCTGAACCTAGGCCAGCATGCTGGGCTACAGCTCAGCTCTGCAAATGTGGCCAGAGCCTGAGGCGGGGGCTCTGCTCACTGCCTGGCAACTTCCCCTGGCTATAAACCAGGCGTGGGCTGCAGCTCCTGGGAGACTAGGCTGAAGGCCCAGGAGATGCTTCAGGCGATTTGCAGTTGCGCCTTGAATTCCGTTTGTAATAGCATCTGTAGGGCAGGGAGGGCAGGGCTGACCTGTGAGCCTGGTGTCCTGATTTCTCAGGGCAAGACTCCCTCAAAGGTATTCCTTGAGCATCCACGTTGGTTTTCAGCAAATCAGTCTCTGCCCTGTTTTTTTGGAGAACACAACTAACAATGCAAAACAACTTTTATATAAGAGAGCTAATTGCAAACCAGGTCCTTCCCTAAACATCTTGTATACATCATCTTTTTGAATCTTCTTGAAACCTCAGTTAGGCCGAAGGTGGACAGGAATCTTAGCCTAAAAATGTCGAAGGGAAGTTGGGGGGAGGGAAAGGAGAAAACCAGAAAGAGGAAAAATAAATCTGCGAGATAATGTTATAATACAGAATGAAGCCACGCCTGCTTTAAAAAGAACGTACAGAAACTTCCAAGACTTGCAGAGCCACTAACTGGTACATGCAGGTGTCAGACTCTGTCTTTTAAAAGTCAAAGTTCAGCAGAGCGTGGTGGCTCATGCCTGTAATCCCAGCCCTTTGGGAGACCAAGGCAGGAGGATCACTGCAGTCCAGGAGTTCAAGACCAGCCTGAGCAACATGACATAGAATTAAAAAAAATTTTTTTAAATTAGCTTGGCGTGGGGTGGTGTGTGCCTATAGTCCCAGCCACTCGGGAGGCTGAGACGGAAGGATGGCACAGGGGTTTGAGGCTGGAGTGAGATACGGTCATGCCACTGCACTGACGCTCTTGGAGACAGAGTGAGACACTGTCTCAAAAAATAAATAAATAAAAATAAAAGTGAAAGCTCCTCCTCACCAACGTATGGTAACATTTGTGGAACATACCAGAAACTCCCTGATCCCTTCCAGTGCTTTACCTCACACTTCCTCCCAACTGCTGTTTGAGGAAGGTCCTGTTGTCACCAGCATCTTTTAGATGAGGAAGCTGCAGAACAGAGAGGTACCAGGACTTGCCCAGGCTCACACCGCAGGTGAGTGATGGAGCTGGGAATTGAGCTGAGGACATCTGCCTCCACAGCATCTTGTTGGTTTGGAGGGCAGCAGCAAACACAGCTCCTTCTGGCTGCATTTTGGTAGCAAAGTTGTGCCTTCTTTTGTTTGTTTTTTAGACGGAGTCTCTCTCTGTTGTCCAGGCCAGAGCGTAGTGGCATCATCTCTGCTCACTGCAACCTCTGCCTCCTGGGTTCAAGCTCCTACCTCCTGGGTTCGGCTCCTGTCTCAGCCTCCCAAGTAGCTGCGACTATAGGCAAGCGCCACTACGCCTGGCTAATTTTTGTGTTTTTAGTAGAGACGGAGTTTCGCCGTGTTGGCCAGGCTGGTCTCAAACTCCTGACCTCAAGTGATCTGCCTGCCTCAGCCTCCCAAAGTGCTGGGATTACAGGCATGAGCCACAGTGCCCCGCCCGTGCCGTCTTTTTGCTCCCAAATCCCATTTTGTTGGCCTTCCCTGAAGCAGTAATAATGAGGCAGTTGTGTAGCAGAGTATATTAATGCAATTGGATATTCCTTAGCAGTTCTAGGAAATGAACTGCTGATACACACAGCAACGTGGGTGAATCCCAAAACAGACTGAGTGAAAGAGCCTTGTACAAAGGTCTGCATACCGGATCATTCCATTTACATGAAGTCCTAGCAGAGGCAAAGTGAATCTATGGAATGCTTCTGGCATTTCTCATCTAGGAGAGTGGTTGCCTCTTGTTGGAATTCACTGGGAAGGGGATGAGGGAACTTTCTAGGGGGACGATAATGTTCTGTGCCTTTCTGGGGATCTGGGTTTCAGAGACATATGCATTTGTCAAAACTCAGCAAGTGCACAGTTTAAGTTTGTGTGTTTTATTTACACACACAATTTTCCCTCAAAAGATGGAAAAAAAAAAAAGGAATATGGAACTCTGATTAAGAATATGCAGGTTGACGTGTTTAAGGGTAAATGTGGTGGTGGTGGTGTCTTTAATTTACTTTGAAATGGATCCGAAAATGAAGATTGATTTCTGGATGGATAGACAGATAGGCAATAAAGCAGCAAAATGCTACTGGTAGCATCTAGGTTGTGTTGTATTCATGTTCACTGTGAAATTCTTTCAGCTTGGCTGTGTGTTTGAAAATTTTCATAGCAAAATGTTGGGTTGGAGGGAAAAGCAATTATGTGGAGCCCTGGGGTCCCCTAGTGGTGAGTCAGGGGTCCCGGAGCTCAGGATTGCGAGCTGAGATTATGCAATCAGGAACTGTCATCCCTGCATGTCTCCGTCACAGCTCCCTGGCCCTGAGTAAGCACTAAAATACGCATTTCCCTGGTTCTCACTTTACAGAGGGAATACTGAGGCCCAGGGGAGGCCTGCCAAGGTCTCCCAGGCCTAGAACCCAGGGTTCCCTGTTTCTGGGCACTCTTCCCGGCTAGCTTTATCAGAACCCATTTCTTCCATAGAGCAGGGGCTTTTGTTCGATAGCCCAGGCCTGTAAATTTCACCTGCGAGCAGGGATCCAGGTAACTGATCCCATCACAAGGAGCTGGTGGCTCCCAGGGCCGTAAAACAGGCCTGTGCGTTAGCACCCCACCTGCCAGTGGCTTCGTGTAGGTGTATTTGAAGTCACAGGAAACCAGAGTGGTTTCTACAAATAAATAACCCAGGAAAAGACAAGCCTCTCAGATCAAAGGAGGACTCTGGCCCGAACTTGAACTAAAATCAAGCCTGCTCTTTCGACTCCACTCTGGCGGGGCAGAGGGAGGAGTGAAAGTCGATCTGCTGTGCAAACATTCCCTGTCTCTGCCCTTCCTGGGTTTGTGTGAGCCTGAGAACAGGAGCCCGGGGGGAAGGCTGCACTCTCTGAACCGCTGCCAGGCCCTGCCTCATGGCATTCCAGCCCGGCTTCTAGGCACAGCAGGTGCCAGCAAATTGGCCTCTTGTTGTGTCCGAGCCGAAGGGGCTCATTGGTGGGCTGCACGCCTGTCTCGGGGCTCTCGCATAAGCCCGCTGGGGCCCCCAGCTCTTTGAGAAACTTTTCATGGCATCCACTGTGTTTACTGGGGGAAGGGAAGGGGAATGGAAGGAGATGCACAGAAGCCGGGAGATCCAACTCCTTTCCCACTGGGGGAGGATGAGGGCAGACGGTGTCTTAGAGTAGAGGAAGGACCCTTAGAAGTTGAAGTTTGCAAACTTCACTGTGCGCATTAGTCACTGGGGATTGCCAATCAGTGTCCTGGGTCAAGACGCCTGGTTTCTAACAGGCACTCAGGTGATGCTGATATTGCCGGTCCCCGGACCACACTTCCAGCAGCATCACCGAAGGCCAACTCCCTCCCCTCATGAAGCGTATGGACAATAAGCAAACTCGTTAGCGAATATAAGATTATAAACTGTGTGAAGAAAATAACCAAGGATGCTACAAAGGGCATGGATAGAGAAGACCTTCAGAGGGGAAGAAGAGGGCAGGAAAAGCATCTGTAAGGACAGGACTTTAGACTGGGACCTGAGGGTGAGTGAAGTAGGGAAAGCATTCCAGACTGTAGGAACCACATGTATAAAGTCCCTGGGGCAGAATCAAGCTTGGCATCTTCAGGGAAACAACAGGCCCCTGTTGCATGAGTGCAGACTGCCATGAGATGAGGCTGCAGAGGGGTCGGGCCACACGGGGCTGGATAAAGGGCTCTGACTTCATGCTAGGTGGGACAGGAAGCCCTTGGAGGGTGTTAAGCAAAAACGTGCCGCCATCCATGCCGGTGGGTCTGTGGAAGATGGATTGGGTTGTGGTGGGGAATAGCTGTTGGTGGTTCCTTCACAGGTCTTCATGCAATAGTCGTCAGCCTTAGTGGTAGTGATGATTTTCATTCTTTCTGTTGTGGGTCGCATTTTCTAAGGACGTGCCTGTTTTGGGGACACCATACAATTGAGGAAAAGAAATATTCTTTTCCAATAAAGTAATGGAGGCCTCACTAATTAAATAAACATTTTATGAGAGCAAAAAGCCTTGTAAAGAACTAACCTTCACCTTTCCTTCCCCTTTTGGCTCCTTATTAGTTAGGATTGTTTCCATAGTGAATGTCAAAAACACAACTCATATTGGCTTAAATGAAAAAAACCGTATTGGCTCATGCAGCTGAACAGTCCAGGGATAGTGGTGGCCTCAGGTATTGTTGGGTCTGGGTGCTCAGGTGTCAGCTTTCTTCATCTCTAGGCTCCACATTCCTCTGTGCAAGCTTCACTCTCAGGGAGGCTGTCTCAATATAGAGGCAAAAGTGGCCCCAGTAACTCCGGGCTTGCCAACCGCAGCGGGATGGGATCCAGCTTTCCCAGTAGCTCCAGCCAATGTCCCTTTTCTTTGACTTCGGTCATGTGAACATCCCTGTGCCAGTCACAGCAGCCAGGGAATGTAGCTATCCATTGACCAGGTCGGGTCACTCATCTACCTTAGGAGCCAGGTGAGTGGGTCAGCCCCAGTTAGCCGCGTGGACTGACAGTAAAGGGAGAGATGGCGGCAAAGGGAGATCAAGGTGCTGAACGCGGGAGCAGGGAGTGAAACCCGCAAACACCCTGCGTGGGCTCCTCAGTCATTCTGAATACAGCACATTCTCCCATCCGTCATTAAGGATGGTTCCAATCCATCACCTTTTGTTCTAAACCTTGCCTCTCCTGAAGACACCAGCTCTGGGAGCAGGAGGCATCTTGCTGGCAATGGAGCCCTACCTGTCCCATCTCTCCTGCTGCTCTCAGCAGAATATGCCTTTGCCCAGGTCAGAGGGCCTTTGTCCCCTAAGACCCTTGTTTCCGGTTTGAAGGATGCCTCTACTTCACAGTCCACATGCTGGAAAGCAATGGTGGACTAACCCTAACCCTAACCCTAACCCGGCTCTAAACACAGATCTCAATCCATGGCGTCTGCGCTGACTCCTGGTAGACAGTATCAGAGTCAAATGGATGGTAGGGCACCTACTTCTTGTGCACCGAGAATGGGAGAATTGCGTGGGATGAAAATCCCTTACACATTTAGTGGCCAGATGTATTGGAGTAGTGAAGGGAAAAAGTAGTTTTTCCTTTAGATGGTAGAAGAAAATATATCTTCCCCTTCCCACTGTGCCTCTAGAAGGGCTTTACCTGAAAGATTCTTTACAAGAATCTTTCAGGGTATCTGGCTGGTGTGCAAATTCAGATTACTAATACTGCTCCAAACCTAGAGTCAGAACCCTAGGGGTGGGGTGGATCTGCCTGCTTGCCAAGCTCTGCAGAGGAATTGCCCTCTCTCTCACTCATACGCACGCACACATGCATGCACAGGCACACACATACACACGCAGACACACACACATTCCTCTGGACCTTTCCAGCTCAGGCTGCTGGCTCCCGCTGCTTTCAAGTCCTCCGGGTGAGTCTCTCCGGTGCTCTATTCCCCCTGTTCCTTCCTTTAATTTGGAAAGTGGGTGCTTTAGAATTACACTTCTATCATACAAAAATAGTTCGAACGCACAGAACAGAGCCACACACAGAACAACTCCAATAACGTTTTCCAGGGCCTTCTGGTTTTGAGGACTTCTTTCACGTCCAGGTGTGTATGATGTGGCCCACTTAGCTGGAATCCAGCCTTCTTGGACCCTGTCACATTACCTGTCTTCCGTCTGGGCACTAGAATCTTAATGACAGTTGGAAGTCGGGCCCACGCAGTCTGCGATCATGGGCTTGCTGTGCTGGGAGCATCACTCCAAAAGGATTCGTTGTCAGTGTGAAAGCCATGATGGGGTGAGAACGGCACAGAGCTTGCTGCAGGGTTTATTTAAGCCAGCACTGCAGCACTGCAAACACCACATCCAGTGGCGGGGTCTTCAATGCCCTTCTCACCTAACAGCTAATCAATGAAGCACTGAGCCACGAGTGGGTATCTGCTGCAGAGAAAGGCATCGATTCTTTTTTTTATTATTTTATTTATTTTATTTTTTTTAATTGCATTTTAGTTTTTGGGGTACATGTGAAGAACATGCAAGATTGTTGCATAGGTACACACGTGGCAGTGTGATTTGCTGCCTTCCTCCCCTTCACCTGTATCTGGCATTTCTCCCCATGCTATCTCTCCCCAACTCCCCACCCCTCGCTGTCCCTCCCCTGTTTCCCCCCAACAGACCCCAGTGTGTAGTGCTCCCCTCCCTGTTTCCATGTGTTCTCATTGTTCAACACCTGCCTATGAGTGAGAACATGCGGTGTTTGATTTTCTGCTCTTGTGTCAGTTTGCTGAGAATGATGGTTTCCAGGTTCATCCATGTCCCCACAAAGGACACAAACTCATCGTTTCTGATGGCTGCATAATATTCCATGGTGTATATGTGCCACATTTTCCCTGTCCAGTCTATCATTGATGGGCATTTGGGTTGGTTCCAGGTCTTTGCTATTGTAAACAGTGCTGCAATGAACATTCGTGTGCACGTGTCCTTATAGTAAGGCATCGTTTCTATAGCATGCCCGGCTCCAAACACTACACACATCCCTCCTCTCCATTCCCACCTCCACCTTGCCTCCACCCCAGTTTCAGCCACCTGGGTGTTGACGTCTTATCAGCCTCAACTTCCCCTACCCCCAGCTATGCTGCCCCCTCTGCCCTCTGACCTCCCCGCTCAGCTCCAGCCCCTGCTGCTGTACCCTTCACACCCTTCTCTTGCTGTGTCCCCTTGCCTGGATGGTCCCATGGCATCTCCTAACCCCATCGTCTCTTGCTTCCGGTGCCTGCTCCAAGGTCACTTTATCAGGGGGGACTGCTCTCCTCTGCTCGATTTCTCTCTGTAGCTCTTTGTATGATCCGACATATGTGGGATGCATTTACTTGCTTCTTCCTCCTGCAAACCCTCTCTCCAACAACTGGACCCTAAGCTCTAACCTAATCCCAGGCAGGGTCTTTTCCTGGGATGTCTCCTGCTGTGTCTCAGTGCCTAGACCCATCACGCAGGAGGCACTAATAATAAACATGGAGTGATTCATGAAATTCCAGCAGGGACCTCCAGGCTGCACCCCTATTCCCCTCCCATTCCTCCTCCCTGTCCCTGGCAGCATGAAAGCACACATCAGCTCACTTCTGTGGCTCCTGCTGTCCGACAGTGCCCCCATGCCACGCTTTCAGGATAAAGTCCAGACTCCTTAACTTTGCACTGAAGGTGCTTCGTAAATGAACCCTGCTCTACGCTCATCTTTGCTGATCCTTGGCACCTGCTGTATCCTCCAGGCATCCTCAGTCTCCTTTAGCATGGATTTTATCCACTTCGAAACAGCTCTTCCTGGGACTATGAGCCTCCCTTCCTGCATTGGGCTGGGAACCCCCCAGCGGGGAGAATGGGGAAAAGAGAGCCATTAAATAACCCCGATGAGGAGGGTTGTGGGTCTTGACCCTGGTAGGGGTGATGGGAGAGGGCAGGACGCATCTGGCAGAAATTTTTCTTGAGCTTCAGAAGCAAGTAGGCACACATAGAATAACTTCAGGCTAGAAGAAATGCCAGGCCAACTGCTGATGCTAGTATTTTCAGTTAAGAAATATGATTGATGAAGTGTTTATTGCTACAATCACTTACTAAGCCAGTACAGTGCACACAACCAGCTGGGGAGGTGTGTGGCCCAGTCAGTAGGCTTGGGTATCTCCAAGTTCTGACTCAGAGTCTCAAGAGAGGCTCACCTTACCTTTGAGGTCCTTGAACTCTGTGATCTGGCTGCTCTTGGCATCATTTGAGCTTTTAGCTGCTGGCTCTGGGGAGCCAGCCCACACCACTTTTGCCCAGGGAACTGGGAATAGAAGGCTCGTGGTGGGGCAACCTCCTGGGCTCCCCTGACCCTGACGGACTTTTCCTGCCTGGAGGAGAGCCAGCTGGCACAGCCTTCTGTGGGTGGTGCCTGGGGAAGCCAGAGTTGGGACTCAGGTCAACTTGTCT
Source organism: Cebus imitator (assembly GCF_001604975.1). Classification (NCBI taxonomy): domain Eukaryota; kingdom Metazoa; phylum Chordata; class Mammalia; order Primates; family Cebidae; genus Cebus; species Cebus imitator. The sequence continues at coordinate 428,232 of NW_016107725.1, read as the reverse complement.
TTGACGTCAGGTGGCAGCTCCTGTCTCGAAATACCTACTGCATCCAGTGATTTATAAGGAGGCTGAGGAGCCCAGGTGGAGCTGGTAGAACTTCAGCTGTCTTTCCAGATGAGGCTCACTTGTTTACAGACCATCTGATGGGCTGGGAAAGCCAGACAGATGCTCAAATTCAGGAAAGGACAATGGGGCTTCCGCGAGCGGAATCGTATCATGGAAGAAGCGATTCTGTGCCATGCAGACTCAAAGCTGGAGCCGGAGGGACAGTCGGGAGAGGTTTAAGGTGGAGAGTGAGCCAGCTGCCAGAGCAGCGTTCATTGCCAGGACCTGTGTGTCCTGAATGAACCTCTCTGTCAGCCTCTCTAATACCGTGGGAGCCAGGTCACCTGGCTAGGGAATGTGTAACTGAGCACAGACGCTCCCTTTCCATGCAGATAAGATGAGCCGCTTTCAGTTGTGAGGTAGGAGGCGGCTTCCAGGGCGGGCTGGGCTGGGGGAGGATCCTTCCTGTGCCATGCACGAAGATAGCAGCAGGTGGATGAGGAGCAGGAGTGGAGATGGACCTTAGCTAAGCTCCCAGGGAGAGGCTGTGGCTATGAAGGCCTGGGATATTTGTAGCATGAGCTGGGACAGGATTTGTGTAGGCACCCATGGGGAGTCCCAGAAATACCTGGAGGAATCATGCAAGAGGCCTGTCCTATGGGAATAAGTGAATTTCAGCGGTGCTGGGTGTCTATGGCCTGGGGACTGAGGGCAGGGGAAATTGGGACATTTGACTTACTTTTTTTTTTTGAGATGGAATCATGCTCTGTCACCAGGTTGGAGTGCAGTGGCATTATCTCGGCTCACTACAAACTCCACTTCTCAGGCTCAAGTGATTCTCCTGCCTCAGCCTCCCGAGTAGCTGGGACTACAGGCACGTGCCACCACACCCGGCTAATTTTTTTTGAATTTTCAGTAGAAACGGAGTTTCACCATGTTGGCCAGGATGGTCTCAATCTCCTGACCTCGTGATCCACCTGCCTCAGCCTCCCAAAGTACTGGGATTACAGGCATGAGCCACTGCACCCGGGCTTGGCTTACCTTTTCTAGTGCGCAGTGCCCTCTCCAGAGAGTCCTGGGATTAGCAGGAGAGGCCAGGACCCTTCCTCGCTGCAGCCTTCAGTCACTCCAGAGTGTAGCAGGGGCAGGCTGGCCTTGGACTTGCTGAGCCTGGGAGCACCTGTATCGGTAACAAGACTTCCCCTCTTGCTTTATGATGCTGGGAGACAACCGACTTTCACAGGGAAGATACTCTTTTTTCCCCAGTGGAGAGTAATGCTAAAATGACAAAAAAGAGTAATATATATATTTTTTAAATCTGCTTATTTTAATGTCTCTAACTTCTACTTCAAAATATACCCACCTGTTTTGATGGAGGGCATTGGACAAAAAGTTCAAAGTTGCAGAGCTAGCAAAGAGCCAACTTCACTTGGCAAACACATTCACTCAGTCCAGTGTTGACTGGGCAGCCTTGGTGTGCCAAACTACTGAACTAAGGTCTGTTGGGAAGAAAAATGTTTTCATGGAGTCCCTGCTCTCAAGGAGCCTGCAGCTCAAGGCGGAAAATGTTCAGGAACTCCAAAGACAGAATGAGATAAGGTAAATAAGGGTTTGATGAATCTGACGTGGATGCAGAGGGAGAAGAAATTGACAGGAAATTTAGGGCCGGAGAGAACGCTCTAGGGGAGGTAAAAATTATTTTATTTTTTAATTAAAACAAATTATACATTTCAGAAGCTGGAGCATGGCAGCTGGGAGGATGGTGGGGAAAAGAAAAAACACTGACGAAAAGGAAGCAAACATCAGAACAGGGCAAGGCCTTTGGGGGCCAGGAGGAAGTTAGTGGGACTAAAAATAGATCCGCTCCCTGGGTACTGCATTTCCCGCACCCTTTCCCCTCTGTCACAGCCCCTCACCCAGCAGGTGCTGCGTTTTCATTCATGGAATCCCCCAAAGGGTGGGGATTTAATACTGGGTGGGTAAACCAAGTCATATTTTATCTCTCTCTTTCTCTCTTTCCTCTCTCCCTTCCTCCCTTTTTTCTTTCTTTTTTTGACAGAGTCTCACTCTGTTGCCCAGGCTGGAGTGCAGTGGTGTGATCTCGGCTCACTGCAACCTCTACCTCCTGGGTTCCAGCGATTCTCCTGCCTTAGCCTCCCGAGTAGCTGGGACTACAGGCGCCCGCCATCACGCTTGGGTCATTTTTGTACTTTTAGTAGAGACGGGGTTTCACCATATTGGCCAGGCTGGTCTCGAACTCCTGACTTTGAGATCTGCCCGCCTGGGACTCCCAAAGTGCTGGGATTACAGTCATGAGCCACCGCGCCCAGCATATTTTATCTTTTAATCCCTTTCCTCTCCCGCCCCTTCCCTTCCCCTTCTCTCCCCTTCCTTCCCTTCCCCTCCCCTCCACTCTCCTCCCCTCCACTCTCCTCCCCTCCCCTGTTTCGGGAGCTGTGCTTTGCTTGAATGTGAAAGACAAGCAAATCCCCCTGAAATAAAACAATGAACCGGGCTGCAGAGCAGAAATGACCTCCTCCCACACCCTGGCCCTCTGAGGTAGCAGGCACCTCCCTTTATCTGCCCCTGAATTCTCTGCTAGGAGGCTGTTTTGGGACAACAGGACTCTGGCTTGGTGCATCTGCCACACTTCACATAATCCAGGCAAAACTTTCGCCCAGAGCCCAGTGAGGGACTCTGATTAGGTCATTTTTGGGTTTTTTCCCCAGGTCATAAATATATTGCTCGACAGGGGTGAGTTTCCTGCATTAAGCCCTCTGTGACAAGCTTTCCAGAAAGCAACTCTTGTTTAGATGTACCTCTCATCTGATGATGCAGGGCTACCAATTTGCTACCAAAAAAGCCCATGCAGTAAGCCGGTCTGATGGCAGCTGCATCCGTCACTGCCCAGGAGGCAGACCTGGGTAATGGAGACACACTGACCTTTATGGAGCCTTAATTCGGGCCGGCCCGTGTGCCACACGCATTGCAAGCATCTCATCCCATCTAACCTCTAAGACATACATACAGCTAGTGCTCGACTTACGACCACGATTGGTTCCGACAGACCAGTCGTAACACGATTTGGTCGTAAGTTGAGTAGGCTATATGCACGCGGAGATGGTAGTGCTGCCGGAAGCTGGTCCGCACTGTGGTACGCCCAGCTGGGCAACGTTTGCGCTGCCAGACGCGGAGCAGTCGTGGCTAGCGATTGTGATCGTAAAGTCGAATGTTCGTAAGTTGCATAGGTCCTAAGTCGATCAATACCTGTACTATTATTCCCCCACTAAACAACTGAGCAGACGCAGGCTTAGATTGTTAAGTGATTGGCCAATTACACATACAGCCCTGAAGTGGCAGGTCTGAGACTTAAATTCGGATCTATCTTGTGATAAAGCCTGATACACTTTCAAATATTTAGGAGGTTGACACTTAACTGATGGCTGACAAGTGTCGTTTTGGGATTTAATGAACACTCTGTAACTAACGGTTCTCAGACTTAAGCATATATCAGAATCACCTGGAGGGTTTGTTACGCCAGCTTTTGGGGCCCCACTCCCAGATTTTTCTGAGTCACTAGGTCAGTAGGTCTGCAGTGGGGCTGAGAATCTGTGTTTCTGACAGGTAGTGTGACGCTGCTGTTTGGGAATGCCACCGTGAGAACTGTTGCTCTGAACTAGGTTGTAGCTGTGCCGGACCTTCTACCCTGCTCTGAGCACTGAGGCTCTAAACTAGAGCTGTTCAGTAGAAGTGTCTGCAGTAATAAACATGTCCTCAACCTGTGATGTCCAATACAGTAGCCCCTAACCATATACAAGCTATGGAGTGCTTGAAAGGTACCTAGAGCAACTGAGGAATTAATGTTTGATTTTGTCTAATTATAATTAAATGTAAATGTACGTAGCCACATGCGACTCATCGCTACTGTACTGGACAGCATGCAGCTGTGTCCAACCCTTCGAATGGGAGGACTCTTTTTGCTTATCTGTGATGGTAGCTATCATGAAAATTATGCACAAGCCTTTTTTTTTTTTTTAGCTCATTAGCTGCTGTTCGTGTATTTTTGTGTGGCCCAAGACAATTCTTCTTCTTCCAATATGACCCAGAGAAACCAAAATTGTGGACACCCTGCCAGATTTGTCATTGTAGCTAAATTATTTACTCTTACATTTAATCTCAAATGAGTAATTACGGGTTGACTTTTCATGAGGACGTATCTGGTTTGCGGGAAGGGTCATGTGCATTATTCAGATTTCTGGGCCTGTTGCATAGGAGGGTGGGACTTGGGGGATCCTTGAGGGTGAGGATCTTACCTGCCTTTTCCCCCAGCACCAGCACAGCTGGTGACCAAGTGAGTTGAATGAATAGGAGGATGAAATAGTTTCAGAGCTGCCTTTCTCCCAACGGCAATTGGCAAAGGCTTTGAAACCATCCCTCCCCCATGGCTGATTTGTGGGGTGAGGAGGGATTTGTATGTGATGGCACTGCGAGATCAAACAAGATTGACTCTGCTTTGCTTGGGGATGGGTGAGCCCACGAGGGTGAATTTGTTACCACAGAGAACAGTAGCGTCTTTCCTCTTTGGCTCTGCATGTGGTTCCCCAGTGGGAATTTCCCATATCAATGTTTTTTGGGGGAAAGATAATCTAAGACTCTTGGCTGGTCGCGGTGGCTCATGCCTGTAATCCCAGCACTTTGGGAGTCCGAGGCAGGTGGATTACTTGAGGTCAAGAGTTCAAAATCAGCCTGACCAACATGGTGAAACCCCGTGTCTACTAAAAATACAAAAAATTTAGCTGGGCATGGTAGCGGGTGCCTGTAATCCCAGCTGCTCCAGAGGCAGAGAATTGCTTGATCCCAGGAGGCGGAGGCTGCAGGGACCTGAGATGTGCCAGTGCACTCCAGCCTGGGTGACAGAGAGGAAAAAAAAAATTAACAGGGTGTGATGGCAGCACATGCCTGTAATCTCAGCTACTTGGGAGGCTGATGGAGGAGAATGGCATGAACCCGAGAGGCAGAGGTTGCAGTGAGCTGAGATCACACCATTGCACTCCAGCCTGGGCAACAAGAACAAAACTCTATCTAAAAGCAACATCAACAACAACAAAAAAAAACAAAAACCAAAAAGACTCTATGGATAAAAGGTACCCAAGGGATGCGTTTACTATCCAAATAGTGATTTGGAGTGTTACCTCAATAGAAACAGAAGAGGGAATAAATGGGCCTAGCCTTCCCCTCTCTCACCCGTCCTCCCAGGCAAGCAGAGTGACAGAGAAGATGACATGCGTCCCATAATTTGAGCCCAGACGGCAATTCCCCTATCAGGTACTGGTCAGGTTTCCATTTAGTTGCCCCTAATCATCTTGAGCAGCTCCCTTCTACTCTGTAGGCCTCAGTTTGCATATCTGTAAGATGGGGAGGGGGGGTGAACTAGATCATTGCTGCTTAATGCATGGTCCACCAACCAGCAGCAACAGCCTCCCCTGGGAGCTTGTTAGAAAGGCAGCATCAGACCCTACCCCAGACCCGCCCTATCCGAAACTGCATTTTAACAAGTCCCCTCCCTTAGAATCGGTCTTATTCCTATCAGCTCCTACCTTCTGTGAGCCTGAAGCTAAACTGTGAGTTGTTTTATTTTTAGGAATTAGAAGCACAGTTTGTGGAAGAGACACCAGGCTTTAGAGGGTCTCCGGGGTTTTTGGTCTTTGCAGCAATGGGAGTGGTCTGGGTAGCTGTGTTTTCAAAAGGTGAAAGTAACTCACGCCAGAGAAGCATGTTTCACACAGCAGCCTGGGATGCCCCGATTTGCAGAAGCAGAGGGTTTTCTAAGTGCCTCTCTCCAAAGATGCAGGCTAGGGCATCCTGTCGCTGGCGTCCCAGCACAGCGGCCCCACACATCCTGTCTAAGGAGACAGTGCTGACAGCAACGCCTCTGAGAAAGGGCTGGCAGGAGGGAGATCGGGGCTGCTGGGAGTTTCCCAGGCTTGCGACTTTCCTGTGTTTATCTGTGATCCAGAGGGGTGCTTGGACTATTCTGTCTCCCACCTTCTTCTCTCTAGGGATGCTGTGTCTGAACCAGGTGACCAGAAAGATGCATTTGTGTGCCAGGGGAGAGCTGGGCCTGGGGAGGGACAAATGGCAGGTGGAGGCAGTAAGGGATGGGGGGTGTTTGGCTGCCCCTTACCTGACCCAGGGGAGGAGGACAGGGTCCTTACTGAGCAATGTCAGAGAAGGATTTCTGCATCACAGTTTGTCAGCAGACATTCCTGTCCTGCAGGAAGATCTCTGAGTTCTGCTTTCCTGTTTCCATGGTTTCTGGTGTCCACGAGGATAGACCTGGGTCCTTGGGCAGAAAAGGAGCTAAGTGGACCCTGTGCAGGTGATCCTGCAGGAGCCATGCATGGATTTAAAAGTCCATGGACAAGAACCCTAGGTCATAAAGGAAGAGGGCAGCATGGGAGCTTCCCTGACGCAAGAGAGCTGGAGGGGGGGTTCTTGCCCACCTTCCCCCAAGCTCACACAGGCTTGATTTCAAGATCATGATTTTGTCTACCAGGGGCAAAGAAATGGCTCAAATCAAGCATTTACTCTTCCCAGTAAACTGGGTCAGATAAGCAGGGCGTCGTTTATGTTCCCTTTTTATAGAATGTGGCTTCTGGAACCAGACCGCCTGGGTTCGAATCCTGACTAGGCCACCTGCTAGTCCTGTGACCCTCTGCAGAACCTCAGCCCCCACCCAGACCTACAGAATCAGAATCTGCATTTTTTAGCAAGTTCTCTGGGGAAAACAGGTGCACACTGAAGGTTGAGAAGTGTGGACTGTACAATACCCCACGCTCCTACCAGCGCCTATATTCTGAGATCCTGAGATGAGAATGCAAATCGTTTCATCCTTAGGAATTAGAAGCACAACTTCTGGAGAAGAAGGGCAGGCTTTGAACTCCGTCACTTATGTCCTCTGTGACCTTGGGCAAGTTATATGCTTTGTGCCTCAGTTTCCCCATCCATAAACTAGAGATAACAACTATACCTAGCTCAGAGTATTGCTTCGAGACAGTAAATTAGTCAACGTAAGCAAAGTGCATGAAGCAGTTCCTGGCACCTCACAGGGTCCCGGTAGTGTTTGCTTTGATTGTTACTGTCACCGTTACAGATGAGAGACCTGTGAGCTTCAGAAAAGCTGGGTAATTTACCCAAGGGTGCCGTCTTAGTTTGCTAGGCTGCCATAACGAAGTAGCATGGACTGGGTGAGTGCGACAACAGAAATGTATTTGCTCACAGTTCTGGAGGCTAGAGGTCTGAGATCGAGGTGTCAGGAGGGCTGCTTTCTTCTGAGTCCTCTCACCTTGGCTTGTAGGTGGCTGTCTTCTCCCTGCGTCTTCACCTGGTCCCTCCTCTGTGTCTGCGCCCTAGTCTCCCTCTTCTTATAAGGACATCAGTCGTATTGGATTAGGACCCACCCATCTGACCTCATTTTACCTTAGTTACCTCCTTAGTCCTAAGTCCAAGTGCAGTCACATTTTGAGGTACTGGGGGTTAGGATTTCCACGTATGAATTTGGGGAATGCACGATTCACCCCATAACAGATACATAACCATTAAGTGACATATCAGCGTAAACAAAACTGTGCCCAAGAGAAGTCACAAGGGTGTGGTTGATTCCAAAGCCTGCTACCTCTCCACAGGATAAAAAGTGACCTGTATGGGCCAGGCGCGGTGGCTCATGCCTGTAATCCCAGCACTTTGGGAGGCTGAGGTGGGTGGATCACAAGGTTAAGAGATCGAGCCCATCCTGGCCAACATGGGGAAACCCCGTCTCTACTAAAAATACAAAAATTAGCTGGGCGTGGTGGCGCGCACCTGTAGTCCCAGCTACTTGGGAGGCTGAGGCAGGAGAATTGCTTGAATCCAGGAGGTGGAGGTTGCAGTGAGCCAAGATCGCACCACTGCACTCCAGCCTGGCGCCTGGCGACAGAGCGAGACTCTATCTCAAAGAAAGTGACCTATATGTTTTCATGTGTCGTTTTAAGGGAAGTGTCCAGTGTCATTAGGCTCAAATAAAATATTTCCCTTGAACTTTGCTAAGTGAAGCAGAGTGACTGTCTAGATTGTTCTATCCTGTCAATGGTACCATCTCTTTATCTTCCTTTGCCTAAGAAGGTAGCAGCTTACCATTCGGGAGTGTAGTTCCTTGCGTTCTTGCCTCTCTCTCCTCTTGCCAGTGAGATACTCAAGAGGCAGGATTCATAGCCGGTTCCTCTCTGTGCCACCCAAAGCACCTACTCCAGAGACCCGTGATGTCTGCGAGTTGACATTTTTCAAGTCAGCATATCTCAGTTAACCCTCACAACAATGACGACTGGTTACCATAGCATTCTTGTTCCCATGTTGGCGACAAGAAGGCACAGAGAGATTGAATTGTCTGCCTGAGGTCACATGGCTGATGAGAGCCAGAGTTGGAATTCACACCCAGATTTTCAGGTCCCATCTCCCGTCTCTTCTCTCATGCCACGGACTGTCCGTGATACCAAGAGCCTTCATGGCTTGAGCACTGACAGTGCGTCCGTGTCTCCTGATTCTCACAGTGACCCTGGAATTTATGGCACACCATCTCAGCGTTACAGACTTTTAAACGGGGCACAAAGGGCCACATGGCACCCTCCATGTGAGCTGCGTGGCTGGGATCGAAGATTCTGCAGCGCATGCTCCTGGCTACCCCACTGTCCTGTAGTCACTGAGCTGAACCGTGCCTAGGTTTGCCTGAAGCAAGAATCGCCTCCTGCGGGGTGGGCAGGGAGGGAAATGCCTCTCTCTGCCATCTTATTCCAGGAAACCAGCTTCCAGGTCACCCTGCCAGTCTCATCTCACCTCCTGCCTCACAGCTTAAACTCAGCCTTTATCTTACCTCCTCTTCCCTCTTCTTCCAAGAATACCTAGAGAAGATCCTGGCTCCCTATGAGGCTGAGGGTGCCATTGCTCCGTGGCCTCTCTGGAGGCTCCTGTAACACTTGTCTCCTTTCCCCTGTCTCCCCTTGCCCTGCAGGTGACGAGCCCTGGATCCGCTGACGCAGAGAGCGACGTGAGCAACCAACGCCTCCTGCTCCCGCTTTTCCTCTTTTGTCTCTTGGCCCTGTGAGGTCCAGCCACCACGGGGACTGAGCAGCAGCTGGACCTGGGGACAGCTGAGCTTCTGGAAAACCTTAGCATGTTATTGTGAAGACTTGCGGAGTATCTCAAAGAGCTGGCTTTTGGGAAAGGATGCCTGCATTTTCTTTTGCAAAGGCTCTGCTGAAGGAGTTTGCTGCACGCTTTAAGGGACAGGCCAGCTCAGGTCCTCATGGCTCAATCTCTGAGCAGCCCTCTAACCCAGTGAAGACAGCGGTCAGCTGGTCTCCAGCCAAAAGCTTCCTGCAGAGACTTCCAGCATTGTTAGCTAACATGCGCTCTTCCAATGCCTTCAACAGCTGGGAATTGTTTCAAAACGATCTTGCCAGCTAAGAAGCAGAATCCCAGTTCCTGTTGCCAGGAAGCTTTTAATGGCCAGTGGAGAATGCTGTCCTCTCGGTGAAAGAATTCCCAAGTGAAGTTTGGGAATCTTTTAGGATTCACTTCAACAGAACGTTTCTCGGGACATGCGTCTTCAGGCATGGGAAGCCACTCAGGGGCAAGAAAGCCCAGATGACCACTAGCTCCGCAATGTGGGATTGGCCTCCGTGGGCAGGGCAATCTCCCTGCCCCTAGTGGCTTAGACAGCTGGGCCTGAGACATAGCAGAAGGTCTCACAAATGTTAGGAAAAGGGAGTTGAGCGTTATTCCTCCATATGGAATTATTTTTGCATTTATCCAGAAAGTGACTTTTTTTTTTTTTTTTTGATCTTTGAAATCACCTGTGATATAATCTGAAGATGTCAGACTTTCAATGTCCAAGTCACCAACCTCCCCACTCTGTACCTGGGAAGACTGAGGTCCGCAGAAGGAAACATGTTAATGGGGGTTACCCAACAAGTTAGGGCAGGAGGGGTGCTCCCACCCAGCCCACCACCCATGCCCTCTCACTTCCAACCTTGCTGTCTGTCATCTTCCTTGACCAAGGAAGGGCTCCTCAGGGCAGCCCATGGTGATCGGGACCCTTTGGTAGCAGACAGCAGTCTATTATTACCTTTGGTTTTTCTAAACTGGTGGAGATCTGAGACCAGGGTTCTGGCTTTTCCCTGAGGACCATAAAATGCTCCTGTTCCCGATGTCCCCTTCTTTCTATTACAAGCGGAGCACTCCTCTTCTGGGGGCCATGGGAAAGGCGCCACTCCCAGATGCTGTGATGTGTGACTTCAGCAATCTGGCTGAAGTGACTAGAATGGGCCCTGTTGTTCTCGGCAGAGCAGGCTTGGGTCAGGCAGGGTGGTGGTTAATAGGATACGGCCGGCACTGATTCTGTGAGTATCATTTCCTCCCTCCCCCAGCCTCCCAAGCACACCTGTGTGGGAGGTACCAGGCAGAGGGCCCAGTGTCCTCTTTTCAGACCCCTTGCCTGTCCCAACTCACTGAACTCACACAAAGAGCTTCACTTTGAACCGAAAGGTTGGGGGTGATCAGATTTGTCACTGAGCTGGTTTGCAGGGAGGAGCCTGGGCCGGGTGAGATAGGTTTTGGCCCTTTTCTCAGTATGGGAGAGTATCTGTGTGTTTCTGGGCACAGCTACGGTCATATTCAGAGGAGGAATTGGGGAGACGGCATAGAAGCTGGAGCTGGCCACCCGCAAAGCCTGTCTAAGTTCCCTAGCTGCACTACAGAGGACTTGAACAAAGACTTCTCTCCAAGTGACATTATAGCCGGAAAAGGAAATCTCACATCTTGTCTTTATTAAGTTCCTGTCTTGAGGTTTACCTAGATTCCCATATTAACCTTCTGCATGAGCAAAAGGGGGAAAAACAACAATAGCTTCAATAAATCTGAAGTTTAATAAACTAGAAGTTTCATTCAGGCCGGGCATGGTGACTCGTGCCTATAATCCCAGCACTTTGGGATCACTTGAGGTCAGAAGCTTGAGACCAGCCTGGCCAACATGGTGAAACCCCATCTCTACTAAAAATACAAAAATTAGCTGGGTGTGGTGGTGCATGCCTGCAATCCCAGCTACTAAGGAGGCAGGAGAATTGCTTGAACACAGGGGGTGGAGGTTGCAGTGAGCCAAGATCTTGCCACTACACTCTAGCCTGGGTGACAGAGCAAGACTCTGCCTCAAAAAAAATAGTACAATAGCTTAATTCTCTCAAAATAAAAAACAAGTCCATCATACAGGGCTATTCTGGTTCTACGCAAGGTCAAGGCCTAAGTTTTCGCTCTACTTGCACTGGTATCCTCAGTGCATGCATGGCTCCCACTATATGGCCCAAGATAGCTGCTAAAAATCCAACCATCACATCTTCCTTCCAGCTAGCAGGAAGGAGAAGGGAGAGAAGAAAATCTCTCTGTCCTTCCTTTAAGGGAATTTCCTGGAATTCAGACACCATAGTTCTGTTATATTGGCCAGAGCTGAATTCCAAGGCCACAAGTAATGCAAGGGAAACTGAGGAATGTAATCTTTATTCTAGGTAGCCATGTGCCCAGATAAATACCAGGGGTTCTGCTACTGAGGAAGGAGGAGAAAATGGATACTGGGGACAGTTAGCTATCTTTGCCACACCTTCCTCCTAGATAGATAAGAAGAAGGTTTACAACATGCCGGCATCTATATTTATTTACGTTTTCAATATTATTATCCAAGACCGATTAGACACATAGACTGATAATGTAAAGGCTAGAAAGCAGCCAGTCCACACCCTCAAAGATTAGAAAACTAAGATCCAGAGAGATTAAACAGATCGTCTGAGATCACACAGTGAGTTGGTGGAATCTAATTCCCAGCTCATGTTCAGTGGGAGTACTTTTGTTCTGTGCTGTTTCTTAAGAAAAAAGCTTCATTCTGGAGGGGAGGGAGTCTGAGTGCCAAGGATGAAATTCCATCCGTCACTCAGACTCTGAGCCACAGGACACGGGCAGGACAATGGGAGGGTTTTCATGCCCCGATCTGCCCTGGAGGTGAGGCCGCTGCACTGGAGTGTGGGCTGGCTGGCGTGTGCCCATTCTGGCACTGCCTGTCCTGTGTCTGTGTGTGTGCATGTGACTCTGTCTGTCTCCATGTCGGCCCTGTGTATGGATTCCAGCCTGCCAAGGCTGCATGTCTGACTCTGTGTGCTTCTCTTTCAGGGAGCACGCTGCCAGGATGGGAGCTTCTGGGAGGCAGGAGTTCTCCTTCAAGGCCATGCTGACCATCAGCTGGCTCACTCTGACCTGCTTCCCTGGGGTGACATCTGCAGGTGAGCACTGCAAACACCTGGACCTCCGCATCTCAGCATGCAAGGCACGGCCCCTCACTGCTGCAAGGCTGCTCTTGTGGGAGCCAGGAGGAGGAGCCATGGGAGTGGGTCAGGGTGACTGGGCCCTGGCCCGACCTTCCTCAATTCCTTGGTCCCTGGCACGATTCATCCTGGGCTTCAGTTTCCTCGTCCGCAAAATGAAGGCGTTGGACCAGAATCAGGGGTTGCAAACTCAGTGTCTGTAGGAGCCAGGCACCTGATACAAATGAGTGAAGCTCACCAGGTAGGGACAGTGGTCAGATGGAGAGCTGAGGCCCTTCTCTAGGGAAACACTTCCCTCCTTTCTAGCCAATTGTGAGAGACAGGGACAATTTTACAATTTCAGAAGGGGTTTCGTACTGTAATCTTATCACCATTGATTGCTCTTTTATTGATGCTATTTTTATGTTCATTGAGTTTGATGATTTTCTATAATGAGAATAGAGAACCTTACATTGAATTTATATTTTGGTTTTTTTGACCCACTGATGGAAGAAAATAATCGATAACTAGTGAAATTCCTTCTTGAAGAGCTTTTCTGATTCTTAGGAGACATAGCAAATAGCACATGTTTTTTTGAGACAGGGTCTCTCTGTTGCTTAGCCTGAAGTGAAGTAATATGATCATGGTTCAGTGCAGCCTCTACTTCCCTGGGCTCAGGTGGTTCTCTCATCTCAGCTTCCCTAGTAGCTGGGACCACAGGTGCATGCCACTATGCCTGGCTATTTTTAAAATTTTTTAGTAGAGACAGTGTCCCACTATGTTGTTGAGGCTGGTCTCGAACTCCTAGGCTCAAGGGATCCTCCAGCCTCGGTCTCCCAAAGTGCTGGGATTACAGGTGTGAGCCACCATGCCCAGCCAGTGGTCAGTATTTTAACTTTCCAGGCGATGATTGACTATATTACCTGAATTCATTCATTTATCCCTTTCTCTTTTACTGAATTAACAAACACAAAGTGGGTATTGACTCTGTGCCAGGAACTGGGTTTGGGTCTATCTTTTAGGGTGGCATACCCTAAAGGTGACCCACCTTGGAGAGGTGCCCTCAGGTACTTCCCTTGATTATTTCCTCCCACGCCCTGGCACCTCTTTTGCTGTTTGCATATCAACCTTGTGGAAAGGGGCTGAGCCTCTGGTTCCGTCTGGCCTGTGCTTTTCTCTGACATCAGAGGGATGTAGACGCCAGCCATTGCCGTTCATGCTCCAAGTAGGTCGGGCTTGCACTCCTTCTCAATCCTGCTTCAAGTGGCCCCTCCTGGGAAAGTGAGGGCGGTTGCCATGGCGATATTTCAGCGAAAGCCCTGGCCCTCTTTAGCCACTCACTGATTCATACAAATGAAAAACCACGGACACTGGGCTTCACCGACAGCAAAACGTCCAGCTGCAAAAAAGGAGTGTCCGTTCAAGGCCAATCTTACATCTGCTGTGCTTCAGCCGTGGTATCAGAGCTTCTGGAAAGCGGGGACATGTGCTCACACAGGTCAGACTGACCACCTCCAAATCCAAATGCAAAATCTATTCAAATTCCTGCACTTGGAGAGTGAAAAGGGCCATCAGGATTGTCCTGGCAGATGTGGACTATACGACCTCAAGGCTTTGTCCAGTGGAGTTGCAATGGCTCCTTCCCAGCATGCTCATGGCTCCTTGCCTGGACCACTGGGATCCTCAGTTGGCCACATATGTTTCCCACGTGGCTGGAAATTCACCACCTTCAAGCCTGACACTCTTGTCCAGGACTTGATGGAAGGAAGCCCAGTGCCTCTGACTGGCCTCTCCTGGAAGCCAGCCAAGCACCTGACCCTGTCTGGAGACAAAGCCAGCAGTGGGCTTCACAGCACAGCCCTCATGACCACCCTTGGCTGCTCTGTTTCACCGCAGAGAGCCCAGCCCACCCCCCGCTGGCTAGTCTGCTCTTACGTTAAAATGGAAAGTCCACTGATGAGCAAGCCCACAATTTTCCCGTTTTTTCCTTGTGTAACCACTGCTTGAGCCCCTTGATGTTTACAATAGCTGGAAGAGCTACACTGGTGAAACTCCAAAAAATATGAAATTCTTTTCTTAATGAAAGAGATCCAAAGCCCGCACTATGGCTGACAGCAAGGCAGAGGGAGGCTAGAGGAGAGTTGTTATGGGGCTGGAAGTGGGGATGGGGATGAGACCCAGCAAGCGGACACTAGGATCTATACTCTACAGGGAAGAGAAGGGCCTTCAGGCGGGCAGACAGGACAACTCAATGTGGGTATGGGGTCCATATCTGGTGCTGTTGAGTGCAGATGAAGGGGGATCCCCATTCTAGATTTCCTTGACACCTATAAATATTGGACAGACACCCTTACTCTGGAGATGGCTGAATACAAACAAGAAACATTTGAACTGACCTGCCCATAATCGCACTGTATTAGTCCATTTTCATGCAGCTGATAAAGATACTGAGGCCGGGTAATTTATAAAAAAAAAAAAAAAAAAAGGCTCACAGTGCCACATGGCTGGGAACTCAGGAAAATTTCAATCATGGTAGAAGAAAAAAAAAAAAAAAAAAAAGAGGTTTAATGGCTTCACAGTTCCACATGGCTGGGGAGGCCTCACGATCAAGGTGGAAGGCGGAAGACACATCTTACATGGCGGCAGACAAGAGAAAACGAGAAGGAAGTGAAAGGCGATTCCCCTGATAAAACCATCAGATTTTGTGAGACTTATTCACTGCCAGGAAAACAGTGTGTGGGAAACTGCCCCCATGATTCAATTATATCCCACTGGGTCCCTCCCACAACACGTGGGAATTATGGGAGCCGCAATTCAAGATGAGATTTGGGTGGGGACACAGCCAAACCGTATCATGCACTGATGCCAGAATCTCTCCCGGGGTTTGTGGCACCCTCTTTGCTCGAGAGACATAGCCTCTCCTAGGCTCCCTTCTGGGGGCCTGAGCTGTGAGTTTGCTTCCTTTCCTTCCAGCACCTGCCCCAGAGCTTCTCATCTGAAACCTTGTCTTGCCATGGGCTTACCTGCCCATCACCTTCCCGCCTCCTCATCCCCACCCAGGGTTGTTTTGAAAGCGACTGTTTCATACTTCATACCCTTCTAGTCACAGGAAAAAGGAGGATACCGGGGCTTGTTCTTGGAGCCAGTTCATTCTCATCTTGTTTCGTCCATTGCCTCTTCCCACCTGTTTCCCCCTGGATTTTTCCATGCTGTTGATGGAGGGTGTTCCAGTTTCTGTGACAGTGCCGGTCCTCCTCACTCAAGTCCACCTTGGGACACTGCTGGATCAAACCTTATTAGCCATGTGAACATTGTGACTCCTCCCTGTGCCTCTACAGAGTTCAGGGAGAAGTGTCTCTGCAGTACCCACCCTGGGTCTTTTTAGGCTCAACTAAACATTCAGACTCATTAGGTGACCGTATGTCATACTAGTTATTAGACTTTCTTGGAAAATGTAGAATGGGACACACAGATGCCATCAGAGCAGCATCAGGTACCTCTCTTCCATGGGAGTGGTCCTGACAGTCTTCCAGACAGCCATCCAGAAGCTATTCTCTTTGGTTCTCCAGGTGACAGCTCAGGTGAGAGGAAATAAGACTGTCACTGGACAAGTGTGGGGACCACTGTGTCTTAGAGACTTCATGTCCCCTGGAGACAGTAGCAACTCCATAAATATAACTTCCAGGATTCTCACAAAATGTCCCATTATAAGAGTCACTGCTCTTAGGGAAGCCTAGAGTGTGACATCTCCACCAGGTATAAATATAAACTATTGTTCCTCCCAGTTTAGATGCCATTCACCAATCAGGGGTCACTTTTGTTATAAACAATGCTGCTAGGTAACAATTTACATAATGCTATCTTTCTCAGGTTTCCAGTGGAACGGAGCTAGAAAATTAACCAAAGGTCTAATTCTCATGCAGAAAGGGAAAGAGCTTTATTAGCTACTCAAACACTGCTTTCCGGAGGACAGAATGTCTTAGAATCTGAGTAAATCTTTGCGTAACTTTAGAGCTATGAATGTCCCGAGAAGTCGTCAGGTCTACCCTTTATTTTGTAAATGGGGAAACTGAACCCAGGAAAGGAAAGTGACTTATTCACAGACATGTGATGAATATAACTTCAGAGCTTAGAATGTCCTGAGAAGTCATCTGGTCTACCCTTTATTTTGTAAGTGGGGAAACTGAATCCAGAAAAGGGAAGTGACTTATTCACAGTTACGTGATAAATATACATGCAAAATATATGACTGGTTGCCAGAGTTCCGGCCTCCTATGTCAGGAGGTCTGTCAGCTCTCTAGGGTCTTGCTTTTACCTCTAACAGAGAGGAGGCAGGGTTCTTAAAGGTGCGTGGGAGCCCCCCTTTTGGCCTGTAGCATTCTTGCGTGGTGAGGCTGGTAGATGGGAGCAGTGACATCTCTGTCCTTGGCAGTGGCTGCTGGGTGCCCTGATCAGAGCCCTGAGCTGCAACCCTGGAACCCTGGCCATGACCAAGACCACCATGTGCATATCGGCCGGGGTAGGACACTGCTGCTCACTTCTTCTGCCACTGTCTCTTCCATCCACATCTCAGAGGGAGGTAAGCCCATCTCTCTCTGCTGCTCCCCCTTCCCTCCACGCCGCAGAGCTTAGCAGGTAGGATGCAGGTTGCCATGAGCTCAGATGGACAGAATAAACATCACGTGCTTGGGGTTCATGTTGGCATTCGGTTGCTTGAGATAACCATCAGCTCTGAGCTGTTAGGAATGGCTCCTTGGAGGTCCAATCTTAGTGAAAGGAGCATTTGTAGAGGAAACTCCTTATTGGTGTTTTGAGTAATTTTGTTTATCTTATCTTTAGAGGCCTGGTCATTGAATGTGGTACATGCAGTGATGGCATTTGACCAGATAGGCATTATTTACACATTGCAAAACAGAGAGCAAGAAAAGTAATTACAGCCGGCCTCTATATTGGTGGGTTTTGCATTCATGAATTCAACCAATCCCAGCTTGAAAATATTTCAAAAAATCTGCATCCTTACCAAACATGTACAGACTTTTTTCTAATCGTTATTTCCTAAAAATACAGTTTAACAACTATTTATACAGTATTTACATTGGATTAGGTACTGTAAGCAATCTAAAGATGATTTCAAGTATACGGGAGGATGTGCATAGGTTAGGTACATATACGCAAATGCTATGCCGTTTGATATCAGGACTGGAGCATCCATGGAGCTTGGTATCTGTGGGAGGCGCTAAAGTCAATTCCCTTCAGATACTGAGGGATGACTGTACTCCTAAGCACACCAAGCATAGGAATGTTTGAAAGATGTGCCTTTTTGCCTGCCCCAGGGAGATGAGGGTGCTTAGGGAGTCTGCCCTGGGCTCTGATATAAGCTTACCCTTAACACGGTGTTCTTAACCCTCCCCTCAATGCTACCTCTTCAGGCAAGCTAGTTGTTAAAGACCATGATGAGCCGATTGTTTTGCGAACCAGGCACATCCTGATCGACAACGGAGGAGAGATGCATGCTGGGAGTCCCCTCTGCCCTTTCCAGGGCAATTTCACCATCATTTTGTATGGAAGGTGGGTAGACCGCTCCTACAGGTCAATTGCTACCCATGGATCTCACAAGGGGGAGGCTTTCCAAGACGGAGAGGGAGGCAAGAGGGCAAGGCTTGCCTGTAAGTTAGGAATCCTTCCGTTGTGTCAGATGGGGATCGTGAACAAGAAAGACGTAGTGACTTGGGAGAGCTGAAGTCCATGAGGCATATTACGTATGGTGGCCTGGGTGCTGTACTTGTTTTAGAGATGGGCCTGCCATCCTTTCAGCCACCTTGCAATCATGTTATGTTCAGGGAGGCTCAGCAAGTGTTTATATAATAGACTATGATGGACAAGATACAGGAAATTTCATGTGGTACCTGCCCCTGGCTGTGTTCCCTCTTTAAACAATTGAGAGCGCTAAGAAGTGATAGCCAGGAATGCACAAGGGGGTGCAGTGCATGTCCAGGTGATTCACATCTGATATGGACCAAAACATAAATCACTTAGAACTGAAAGGGAAACACGCCAACCTGTGAACTAATCATTGGCACTTCTGCTTGGCCCTGAGGGCTTTATTTTGGTCTGGCTTAGATAGAGTGGGTTGCTAATGTTTTTGCTGTTGTTGTTTTGAGACGGAGTCTTGCTCTGTGGCCCAGGCTGGAGGGTAGTGGCATGATCTCAGCTCACCACAACCTCTGCCTCTCGGTTCAAGCAATTCTGGTGCCTCAGCCTCTGAAATAGCTGGGACTACAGGTGTATGCCACCTCACCTGACTGATTTTTGTATTTTTAGTAGAGATGGAGTTTCACTGTGTTGGCCAGGCTGGTCTTGAACTCCTGATCTCAAGTTATCTGCCCACCTGGGCCTCACAAAGTGCTGGGATTACAGGCGTCAGCCACCGCGCCCAGCCATTAGTGTTATTTTTACTGACCTTAAGTGATGAAAATGTGACTGGCTTTATGGTGGCCATGGTGGGGGTCAGGGAGGTGTGACTCCTGGGTTCCCTCTGGGTTCCACATCCAGCAAAAGGATGTGCCAGCCAACTCTGGGTACTTGTTTTCTCTTGCAGGGCTGATGAGGGTATTCAGCCGGATCCTTACTACGGACTGAAGTACATTGGGGTCGGCAGAGGAGGCACTCTTGAGTTGCATGGGCAGAAGAAGCTCTCCTGGACATTTCTGAACAAGACCCTTCACCCAGGTGGCATGTCAGAAGGAGGCTATTTTTTCGAAAGGAGCTGGGGCCACCGCGGAGTCATTGTTCATGTCATCGACCCCAAATCAGGCACAGTTATCCATTCTGACCGGTAAGGTTTGCCTTCACTTAAACATACACTCATTCATTCAGAGTACACTTACTGAGTGTGCTCTCTGGCCAGGTGCCACTCTAGGTGTTGGGAGAACAGCAGTGAATGATACAGATGGGAATCCCTGCCTTCAAGGAGTTCTGTCCTTCCCCAGGCATTTGCCTAATGACGCTGAATTGAAGAGGAGCAAGCATGCACACATATGTACACACAACATAGTTTCAGATCGTGATCATTTTTTTTTTTCCACTCAGACCAACAGGGAGCCAGACCCTGCAGGGGCTTTATTTTGACATCACTTCACTTCAATACAAACAGTCCAGAAAGAAAGTCATGTCCCTCTGGGGGTGGGGCAAGGGGGAAGAGTGGTCTGTGTTGCTTGGGAGCCCAACCTACAACCCAAAGGTGGGGGCTGGGCCGAGACTGCCGGCACAGCAGGGGAAGATGGCACCAAGAATGACACAGCGCATGGCTCAGCTCCCAGAGGGTGAGGCCCACAAGATGTCACTGGCGGGTGCTGTCCAGGCCCCCAAGCCCACAATGATGCAGAGGAAGGAGCTGAGCCCGGGAGCCTGCCTCTGCCCCTCACACCGTCTGCTTCCCTGGCCAGCATGAGCTCACAGCATCCAGGGTTGACACACAGCAGACCAGACCCTCCATGGCCACCAACTAGGGGAAGAAGGGACACAGAATGTCGCAGAGGGTCCTGTGGCCCACAGTAGATGGTACAGGAGGACCCTGAGACTCCTGGAAGTCATCTTCCAAGTGCTTACTGCAGAAAGTGGTGGTGAGATGGGAGACCACTCAGGCCTCCAGTTATGCTCTGGATGCTAAAGTGTAACTAGGGAAGACCACTTTGGTTAGGGTGGTCAGGGAAAGGCAGTGTAAAGAAGCAACATTTGAGCTGAGAAATGCAGAGTAAGGATGTGTCAGGGAAAGAGTGTTCAAGACAGACAGCAAGTGCAAAGGGCCAGAGGTATGAAAAGGTGTGACATTCTCAAAGGATGGGAAGGCCGCCAGAGCAACGGAGCACAGCAGGTAGTGGAAAAGCAGCACACAGTCACATGGGAGTCACAAATTCGGGCGGGGCAGGACCTTGTAGGCCGCAATAAGGAGGTGGTTTTTCTTCTAAGTGGAAGCAAAGTCACTGAAAGGCTTTAAGAAGGGCATGATCCGATTTAAAAGAATGTTCTGGCTGCTACATAAAGAATGGTTTTAATCGTGGAGGCAAAAGCAAAGACGTTGCGGGGGTTAGGAAGCTTCTCCTGTGTTCTAGGCAGGACATGGCGGTGGTGAAGACCCAGAAGCAATGGCAGTTAGTGGGTGTACCAGAGAGATGTTTGGAAGGCAACATGGGCAGGTGTAAGCTGGCAGATTCTGCCGAGGCTGGACCTGTCCTGCAATCCCAGGGGCTTTCATCCTGGCCCTGCAGAGGGGAGGACAGAGATGGGGTAGACAAGTAGATCCAGAGCTATCCTGGGGCTTCTTGGGGAGGGAGTCAGCTGCATTCCTCAAGAGCAGGGTCCAAGCCATGGGTGTCACCATGAAGGCAGCAGGAGCCAGCTGCGGTCAGGGGCAGGGTGGGCAAGAACTGAAGAGCTTGCTGGTGCTCACAGACACCCAACCTTGCCGGTAAATATTAGTAGCTATAATGCAGTCACTAGACTTTCTCCCTGCAAAACACTGTTCATCACTTCACCTGTCAAATGTACTTTGATCTTCATCAAAATTCTGTGAGGAAGGTTCTGTCATTATCCGCCTTAAACAGATGAAAGCACTGAGGCTCATGGGGCTAAAATTACTCAGCCACAAGGTTGGAAAATATTGGAGATGGGATTCAAACCCAGGTGTGCCCGTATCGCCTCCACGGGCTGCCTGGTGACAGCCATTTGCCTTGGCCTGAGCCTGAGCTAGCCTGAGCCTACAGATAACAGCTGACTCCTTGATTGACACAAAGTATGTCAGGGAGCCCTTGCTTTCATACTAGAGAGGATGGCCTCTTCAATTATGTGCTGATCTTTTCTGTGCTGTTTTTTTAACTAAGTACAACACTGTGACTTGAGATATCCAACTTAAAGTTTATGTACTGGCCTGTTAATGATAAGTGATCTGGACAGATGCTGTGGGGACTGCACGGACAGAATGCCTGCTTGTTGCGAATATCTTTTGCCTAATGTGTGTGCTGGAGATCTCAATAATGTGATAGATAAATGTGTATGAGTAAAGATATTAACAAGCACATACACACACACAGGTAAATGCAGGCAGAAGTCATCTGAGAAGGTTACAGGAGGGCCGGGCGCGGTGGCTCATGCCTGTAATCCCAGCACTTTGGGAGGCCAAGGTGGGTGGATCACCTGAGGTCAGGAGTTCAAGACCAGCCTGGCCATCAGGGTGAAACCCCATCTTATAAAATAAAATAAATAAAATAAAAAGAAGGTTACAGGAGCGGAAACTTAGGTCAGCTCCTGAAAGGTAGTAGGTGTTTGATCAGGTAGACAAAAGGTGGGAAGGAATGATGAAGGCAGAGTGGGCGAGTGGGGTGGTCACTGGGCACTGAGAAGCACTTGGCTTGCAGCAGGAGCTTCCTGGGGAGGGACAATGGAGGGTTTGCAAGGTTACGTGGGGTTGGACCAGATTGTGCCAACAGTTGAAAACAAGTGTGAGGACCCAGGAGCACCTATCTAGCTACACCAGTACCAACACTGTTTTTCTTTTCCAAAAACCTCCTTAAATTATTTTTCCAGATTCACTTTAGAAGTATGTTCCTTAAGTTCCAAGACATATTCTTTAGGAATTTCCACTGTAATTGCACAAAATCTTTATCCTTACATGGGGGAAAGTTGGAGTCATTACAAAATCGTGTCTTTGCTTTGTAAATTCTTCTCACCAGGGGTATAGATTTTCTGTGTATGATTTTTATTTTGTGAATATTTTATGTGTCTGAGCATAGGTTATCTGTTAATTTGGAGATGATCAGTTCTTGCTATTATAAGAGATCTGCTCTCTAACATTGCACAATACTATATAGTACACTTAAAATTTTAAGAGGGTAGATCTCAAGGTAGGTGTTCTTACCACAATAAAGTAAAATAATTTTTAAAAAGTAAATGGGAGAAAATAGCAATGCAACAACATTTGCAATACTCAAATATTACGTGACTGCTACTGTGTGAATCAGAGATTACATTTTAATGATTCTAAGATGCATTATCATAAAAATCCTTAACAGGTCAATAAATAAACTTTACATTGGATCTCTGCAAGTAACTCTCTGCAAGCTGCTCTGGAGTGGGATAAGGGATTTAGGATACTCTCCATGTCATCTCCAGGAATTCTGAGATTGGTGTTTTAATCTGGATCAAAGATACAAATTCCTAATGCCCTAGCTATCTGAACTATCTCTAAAAGCCAGGCTCTTGCAAGAGGCATGATCCTCTGCCTCCAGGATGAAAGGGGAACATCAAAAGTCCTAGACCTCAAGTATGTGACCCACTCAACACCCTGGAGCTTGAAGTCTCCACTGCTGCAATCATTTCTTTGGCATTTTACTCAGCGAATAAACATTATGGTCAAATCACTTCTGCTTGGATATCACTGTATGGTATGCAAAATAATTAAACTTACTTGTTCTTTAAAGAAGCGGCTTCCTTCTTTAAGAATTGCAGATCCTGGGATCTCGGATAGCATGTTAGCTGTTGCAGCACAAACATGTGCTTAGAGCTCTCTTTTTTGGCTGCTGTCAAGACTATTCAAATCTCTTCTCTCTGCCCTTTTTAGGTTTGACACCTATAGATCCAAGAAAGAGAGTGAACGTCTGGTCCAGTATTTGAACGTGGTGCCCGATGGCAAGATCCTTGCTGTTGCAGTGAATGATGAAGGTTCTCGAAATCTAGATGACATAGCCAGGAAGGCGATGACCAAATTGGGAAGCAAACACTTCCTGCACCTTGGATTTAGGTACTGCCCCTCACTTCGGCCGCTACTGGGCTCTGGAATACTGAAGCCACCCTATCCCACTGAGAATGTACCTTTCCCATCTCCTGTCCCCACAGCCATACCATCCTGAATGACGTAGTGGATGCAGGGATTTACATTTGACATCTGCATTTCATATGTTTGGAAATTGTTCTTAAAGAAAGCTTGTTTTTTCTTACAAGCGTAGATCACTCATAAAACACAAAAGCTCTCTGTTTATATGAACTCATTCAGCTGGCCACTTACAAGATGCTACGTGAGCACCTACTGTGCGCAAGAGCCATGTCTCTGATGTGCAGCTAATATTCATTTTCCCTTTCTTTGGGAAAGGGCTCATGTCATGGCGTGGGGATTGGCAGACAGTTTTTGAGAGGTGATGTGAAGTGTCTCCGCCGAGCCAAATGCCCAAGGAGAAGCAGCCCTTTGCCATGTTCTAGGGTGTGCTGTGTTTGCCTTGGAATGCAGCATCATGTCTGACATTGGCAGGCACGCACATCGGCACCAAGAGGGGGCTGTTGGTCCCATAGTAAGCATGCCTTTTTAGAAAAATCTAATTCAAAATTCCGGGCTACATGTGCAAGACGTGCAGGTCTGTTATAAAGGTAAACGTGTGCCATGGCGGTTTGCTGCACCTATCAACCCATTATTCAGGTATTAAGCCCAGCACGCATTAGCTGTTTGTTCTGATGCTCTCCCTCCCTCTGCCCCACTCTGCCAGGCCCCTCTCAGTTTGTTGTTCACCTCCCTGTGTCCATAGTGAACACGCCTTTTTATGATGTTGAATCAAATCTCAGCTCAGTGGAAAGTTGAGGTTATCTGTTCCATGGCCATTTGGAGATTATGATGCTCCTCCCTTCAGCTTCCCACTTCCGGGGGCAAGATGAGAGGCAAGCCAGAGACTTTTCTGGGCTTGGAGCAAAGCAATTTTGCTGGCTAAGCAGAAACGCCCTGGGCTAGGGAGGGCTGCTGCAGGTTCCGGTGTGCGTTCCGACAGCCCAGAGGCAACTTCTCCTGGACGGAAACTCGAGCAGGAAATTTCAGCAGCCAAAGATGACAGTAATACCTTGGAATCGTAAGGCTCCTTTGTCGGGAAACACTAATTGCACTTCCATTCTGCTGTTTTATAAACCAAAAGGCCAGCCTATTAATTTACAGTGAGCTAGAAACACCAGGGAACTGACTACTTAGAGCCTCAGCAGAAGAAGAAAGTGGCTGAGGACCCAAGATCTGGCATCCAGTGGCCTGAGTTTGAGTCTGGGTTGCACCTCCTAGGAGGTGTGATTGCAGGCAAATGACTCATTCTCTGCCTGGTCCTACATCTGTAAAATGGGATATACCAATGGGACAATTAAATGTGATAATATGAGCAAAATATTTGTCATCACGTCTGGCACAGAATAAGCACTCCAGAAATGTTAGCAACTATTTTCTCCTTATAAACAAGAGCCACTGGAAAGATGGGCACTCACCATCTTTTGCCCATCTGTTCATATGGATGAGGGAGATACATAGGCAGAAATCACATTTCCATGCCTCATTTGTATAGAGACACTCTTTGAGTGGGAAACTTAAGGTGTCTAAAATCCGTAGGAGAACTGAGACCTGGACCCTTCATTTGTTCGTGCATTCGGGAAATGGTTATTGAACACATAAGGTGGGAGGTACTTGGTTAGACCAGGTGTTCTGAGCTCTCGGGGGAAGACAGATGTGAATGGAAGTTGGTGATGAGGCCTGAGAGAGCAAGAAAGTGGGCAAGGGGAATTTCGTGCAGACGCACATATGAGGACGAGGCCCAGCAGGTCCCATAGAGAGACTGGCAGCTTTGGAGGCCAAGGGGCAAAAGAGTGGCTCTCCCGAAGGTGAGGTTGGCCAGGCCGACCTCAGGTGATCCGCCCGCCTTGGCCTCCAAAGCGCTTGGATTACAGGCGTGAGCCACTGCGCCTGGCCGATTGATAGCTTATAGTAAGCGAGGGCCACTGTAGAGGAGGAAGACCTCTTTCCTTCTGCTCTTCTAAATCCTTGGCTGGAGCGCCAGTAACAAATCGCTGATTGACAGGCAAACAGCACACAAATGTATTTCAGATGGTAAGGTTCACATGACATGGGAGCCTTCATAAGGAAACAAGGACCCAAAGAAACAGTTAAACTGAGTGTCGGTACACAGGTTTGGTGAAGTGGAGAGTGGGGGGAAATGTGATAGGACAGAGATTTGGGCCAAGCACAGTAGACAGGGAAAACTTAGCACGGTCTGTTCCTGCAGATTCCTCTTGGCTTCCTTCTGCCCTTGGAGATCGGAGACTATGCTGTCATGACTATCCTACCGTGACTGACTACCCTAGCCATCTGCCTTTGGGGATAAGGACGCTCTTTTCCTGAGAATAAGGAAGGCCCCTGTCACATAAGGGTCTTGGACTTGCTTCAGGGGAAAGTCAGAAACTCCTGCCTGCCATTTCTCAAATCCCGTCAGCTTGAAATATTCAATATGCCAAGCTGCCATTTTTGGGGGTAGCATCTCCTGAACCCCATTACTGCATTAGGCATGATACAAAATACCTAAGACAAAGTGGGGTAAGAAAACCTTCCTGCCCTAAAGCAGCAGATGCTTGCATGAAGGAAAGATGGGTGTACAATTTTTCAAAACCTTAGATCTTCTTTTTCACCTTCCCTCTCCATTAAGAAGAGACATTCCTTTCCAAGCCCCAAGGCAGATGGTTCGAGTGGTCAGTCACGTTAGCCTCTGATATTTTCCTCGAGCTCAACTCCAGGGGAGCTGAGCATGTTCTCTCTTGGAACGTGTTTTCCTAAAGGTGTCCAGGCACTTGCTTCAGCACATAATTGGGCTTGGCAGTGGTGCGGTAGGTCTGTTGGCTTGTTTGTTTATTTGTGATTCATACTCCCATCTTCTGCCAGAATGGAACTGAAGAGGCTCACAAGAAGCAGACACCAGGCAGGCCAGGCAGCGGCTTGCAAAGAAAGGTGCTTCTCCTTCTGCAGAAGAGAAGCCCAGCAAGTGAATGAATTTCCCCCAAACAGCAGGGAGCGGAGGGAACCCACACCCCGTGCAGGTTCAGATCGTGCATAACTTTACTTTTTGTTTGTTTTTTTCTTTTTTTCAGACACCCTTGGAGTTTTCTAACTGTGAAAGGAAGTCCGTCGTCTTCAGTGGAAGACCATATTGAATATCATGGTAATTAATAGCTGACTAGAGGCCTGATTCCCTCCAGTGTCTCTCTGACCAAGAGACGCAGGGTTTTTCTGAACAGCCCACTTTTCTCCGAGCATGAGTGCCCAGCTCCCAATGCCTAGATGAGTGAGCAGATGCTTAACTGGCCATCATACATGGAAGTGGCAAAGAGCTGGCCAAAGGCCCAACACTTGCGATAATATTTACCTTTTCATGGAAGTCTTCATTGACTTAATCTAAAACCTAGAAGTGGCATAGAAAAGATGAGAACTGGGATAGACCCAACAAGGGTGGTACTTTAAGAGCTAAAACCAGGCTGGGTGCATTGACTCATGCATATAATCCCAGTACTGTGGGAGGTCGAGGCGGACGGATCATTTGAGGTCAGGAGTTCGAGACCACCCTGGCCAATATGGTGAAAGCTGGCCTCTACTCAAAATAAAAAAATAAATAAAAATAAATTAACCACGCATGGTGGCAGGTGGCTGTATTCCCAGCTACTTGGGAGGAGATCACGCCACTGCACTCCAGCCTGGGCAACAGAGTGAGGCTCCGTCTCAAAAAAAATTATAAAAAGAGCTAAAACAACACTTTAGATAGGTTTTCAGGACACAGTGGAGCCTCCTTTGCCCAGCACAGGCTGCGGGCAGTGCTGCAGCTCTAATGCCCAGGAGGAATTCAGCCCGTGAGACATGCTAGAGCTCTACAATCTGAATTTGCTGGGAGGCTGGAACTAAACTTTCAAAACTGACACAAAAGAATGGACAATAATCTGTTTCCCAAGTGAATGAATGTCTTGATTTTCTTTTATTTACTTAAAAAATATTTGTAAATAAGGCCGGGCGCGGTGGCTCACGCCTGTAATCCTAGCACTTTGGGAGGCTGTGGTGGGTGGATCACCTGAGGTCAGGAGTTCAAGACCAGCCTGGCCATCATGGTGAAACCCCATCTTTAAAATATATATATATATTTGTAAATAAATGAGTCAGTGTCCATGTGTGTAGGGGGTTTCCTTGCCTTGGAATTACAACTTTTTTAGTCTGGGGACCTGTCCAGTTCCTAAAGGATCCGGTTTCTCTGACAGGACACCGGGGCTCCGCCGCTGCCCGAGTATTCAAATTGTTCCAGACTGAGCATGGAGAATACTTCAATGTTTCTTTGTCCAGCGAGTGGGTTCAAGGTGAGGCGTTTCAGACAACTTGGTGACACGTAACAGTGGGATGGAAGACCAGAAATCACTGTCTTTGCAGAACTAGATTTACCTTATACCAGTCGGACCGCTGTAACTTTTGCAGGATCAACTAAAAATGTGCAGCTGAAAATTGTCTTTAATTAATCAAGCCACTTTAGCCCGTAACCCAAAAGGGTGTTCTCCCCTGGTTAAGATTTGAATTTCATCTCAGCTGGGGCCTGTGACATTCAGCTTAGTTCACAGAATATCTTTGATGTGCCAGGCAGTGGCACTGAACAGGAAACGCAGATAGGAACGGAACCTGACCTTCAAATAGCCTACAGCACACACAGGGACTGCAGAAGGCAGCAATCGTACTTGCAGTCCTTGGATAATGGATTTACAGATGGGTTTTCTTTCTTTTCTCTTTGTTTATTTGCTTTTGCAATAACCCAGAACATAAATTGCTTTTACAAAAGTAAGAAACCTCATTAAGAGAAACTCATTTTTAATTAAAACGTGGGAGAATAGGCAGATTGTTGAGAGCCACCCAAACCCCAGCCTGGTGCAACCACGGACAGGTAATATTCAGTTCCTGTGGTGCCAAGGATGCTGGGAGGCCACACTGAGTGTGACTTGCCCTCACAGGTAACTTCTGTCTGACTCTGCTGTTTGCTTTTTGCCTAGATGTGGAGTGGACGGAGTGGTTTGACCATGATAAAGTATCTCAGACTAAAGGTGGGGAGAAAATCTCAGACCTCTGGACAGCTCACCCGGGAAAAATCTGCAATCGTCCCATTGATATACAGGTACCAAACTCACAGCAAAAACAGAAAATAGAAATGTGCTGTTTTGAAGAAGACTCTCTAGATCACAGACATTCTTGTCACTTGGGTGTTGTGATTCTCGTGTCCCTCCTGTGAGGTAGGTCAGCCAAAGAGTCCCGTACCCACTTTAGAGACTGAAGCAGAGGCTTACTGTCTGCCCAAAAGCGAGGACTGGTTCTCTCCTGAGTCCAGCTTCTGAGTTCCTTCTCTTTAACTTGCCTCTTCAGCCATGGCTGAGAGTGCCCCCACCGCAGGGATGGGTTTGGCCTGCCCAGCCTCACTTCCCAGTTGATTTCCTTAGGGACCTTGAGTGCATAGGATGCAGCTAGGATTTGGGGTACAGGCCAGGCCAGCCCAGATGGAGAACACACACGTGGCCTTGTTCTCGACTGAGCTAAATCAAAGCCAGCATTCATAGAATGGACAGTGTTTGCTCAAAATCTTCACTTGGAGTTAATTCCATCTGAAGGGGACCTTGATGTTCTCAGTTGGCTGCATCAAGAAAGTGTTGAGTAAATACACAGGCCTCACAATTCACCAGCTCAGCCAGTGGGGTACTGAGCGTTGGGCACCACAGGAGGGGCAGGAGAAATAGGCAAGGTCAATGAGATTCACTTCCTTATGCCCAGCCTTGTTCCAAGACAAGATCTGAGGCTGCTTAAATGCTTGATGGAGAATTAGGAGCTACTGGAGCTGGGCTCAGTGGATCATGCCTATAATCCCAGCACTTTGGGAGGCCCAGGTGGGCAGATCACTTGAGGTCAGGAGTTAGAGACCAGCCTGCCCAACCTGGTGAAACCCCCTCTCTACTAAAAATATGAGAAAAAAAATCACCTTGGCATAGTGGCGGGTGCTTGTAATTCCAGCTACTTGGAGGGCTGAGGCAGGAGAATTCCTTGAATCCAGGAGGTGGGGGTTGCAGTGAGCTGGGATCGCGCCACTGCACTCCATCCTGGGTGACAGAGCGAGACTCCAACTCAAAAAAAAAATAAAATGGCATTTGAGAAAGGCCATCCCCACCCATATTATCCTCCTTTAGCCAATAAAAATAGGGACCACATGTGTACAACACTTTTTCTTAGAATCTTGAAGCTCAAGTCCCAGGTCAGCTCAGGTCCCAGGCCATCTGTCTGTGCTTTCAGCCTGCTGCACCGTCCTGGGCAGAACTAACTTCCACCCTCTGTCTTGCATCGTAGGAAGGACCACTTATCCAAGGGAGGATCCTCTGTTCTGCACTTAGCAAAGGCTGGAGAAAACTTTCTCATTCTTTGGCTAAGTCTCTTCCCTTCACATGGCTTCAATGTTATTGAGAAGGATTTGCCCAGATTAAGTTGCAAGTCGCAGATTCTCCTTGGGTCCAACAGAATCAAAAAGCACTGATCCCCCATAGCACATACTTTCCAGATTTTAATTTTCTCTCATAACCTTGAATGTTCCAGCTTTAATTCTGAAATAGCCATAATCTTATCCCTCCAGTTCACTTGACCACAGGAAGCCTAGCTCTTTACCAATATCCCCTCTCCAAAGGCTTCTGGAAATGCTCAAGGAATGCTTACATGGTCTACAAATCTCTCCTGGTGTTTGCTCTGCCAGCCGTCTGGCTCCAGACACTGTTGATTGGAAGACCACCTCTCAGTGCCAGGAAAACAGCATTTCTTAGACATTTCCCATTCTTGCATTTACTTTGCCCCTAGCACAGATGCAGGCGCTTCCTTGAGTGTCTCAAAACACACAATTAAACCCAGGCTGAGAGCTCCGTAAGCCAAGCCCCGTCATGGGGACCCAACTCTACACTCTGTAACTATTAATCTGTTGCCATATTGCAAGGCCTTCTCTTCCAACGAAGAGTCCGCTTGGCGAGACATTCCCTGAGTTCAAGTTCTCCATTATTTGAGGTTCAGGGAATAAAAGACCCAACAGCAGTGCGGTCCCCTTACTCAGAAGCTCAGGCCAGTCTTCCCACAATGAAAGCATTCAGAACTCCCAATTCCATAATAAGACCCTTGGATTTTTCTTGGCAAAACCAAGGTCTACTGAGTTGGTCATCTAAAAGGTGAGAGTCACGTGCCTCCAATGGTGAAGTCAAGCCTCCATCTCTACTGAAGAGAAGGTGCTGTCGCGCTGGAGAGATCAGGCTTATTCCTAACTCTCGCCACCAATCTTTCACCAATGAGCATCCCCAGACTTAGCTAGAGGATCTCTTTACATCCATCAAAGGTAAAAATGGTGATGGAGAATATGCTCCTAGATGTTTCCAAAACCAGAAAAACAAAGCCAGTCTTGTCTATGCTCACAAGAGGTGAGAAAGGCAGGATTCTCTCCTTTTTAGAAGGTGACAAATGCATCAGCCAAAAGCTGAATGCCCTTGTTAATTAACCCAGGGAGAGACTGAAATGAAACAGAACTTCCCACGTGCTCATTTTTGCCACAATTGCTAAAATGCAGTTTTCTCTTGTCAGCTGGTGCCCCCACCTCCCCAGTCCTGAGCTCTTATGTGCTCCTCTTCATGCTTGTGCCTGCCCCCAGTGCCCAGCTCCATGCCATACACAGTGGGTCCCGGGATACTTGCCATGCGCTGACATAGTCAGAGCCTCTGGGCCGGGGAGCGTCAAGGACATTTGCAACCTAGGCAAGATTGGAGGAGGCAGGTTGGGAAGAAAGAGGAAGCAGGAATACTGCACAGCTGACCTCAAGAAAAGCTTTTCTAAGATCTGATATTTTGTGATTCTGAAAAAAAAAATAATAGCAAAAACACACTGTTTCTATGTCTTGCCCCTCGTTTAGTTCTCCTTGGCTGAAAATCCTCTTGCCTTTTACCTTCTCTGTTAAAACCCAGCTACCCTTCAAGGCCAGTGGGATCTACTGGACCCAGATTTCCTTGGGGGACATCACAGCAGCCAGTGCAGTGGCTGGGGGGCAGCCTGATGGTAACAAAAACATATTTTGAAGCCAGAGAGATCTAAGTTGGCCAAAGAGATCACAGCGCTACCACTTGTGAGCTTTGGCATGTCAGCAAGGTGTCCACAGTGCAGAATTTAAGAAAGCCCGCTCCCTCCAGTGCCAACTCTGCACTTTGCATGGCCCTGAGAGTGGATTTTAAATTAAATTTGGTGCCCTGGGTACCTCACTCACAGTCTTGTTACTTAGTGTCTCAGTTTCCTCACATGTAAAAATAGGGATAATAATTGTTTCCTCATGGGCGTGTTTTGTGGATTCAATGCAATGAAATGTGCAAACTGAGAGTGGCCCATAAATGTTTTATTATTTAAAATTAATTTATTGGCCAGACACGGTGACTCATGCCTATAATCCCAACACTCTGGGAAGCCAAGGCAGGTGGATCAACTGAGGTTAGGAGTTTGAGACCAGCCTGGCCAATGTGGTGAAACCACATCACTACTAAAACTACATAAATTTGTGGATGTGGTGACAGGTTCCTGTAATCCCAGCCACTCGGGAGGCTGAGGCAGGAGAATGGCTTGAACCCAAGAGGCGGAGATTGCGGTGAGCCAAGATGGCACCACTGTTCTCCAGCCTGGGAGACAGAGTGAGACTCTGTCTCAAATCAATAAATCAATGAAATGAAATAAATTTATTAGTTATATTGATAATTATTTTGTTATTATTATCAGAAATAACAGTAAACTCAGTCTACTTAAAGATCTGTTTCTGTGAATTATGGTGGATTCCTTTCTACTCTTCTCCAAAACTGAGGTCACTCTTTAGGATAGAAAAAGGAAAAAAGGAAAAGCAGCAGAATTGGGTAGATGCTCTCGTGAAATTACTGTTGGATGTAGCACCTGGAGAAATCTCCAGCCCATTCCATGGTACTCTCAGGCTCGGTTCTCAATCTTGTGGCATCTCCCACTGATGAACATGCTTGCCTCAGAGGAACATGTCAGGAGGCTTACCTTAACTGACCTCGAGCTTACACCTGAATCCCTCTGAGCATCAGCGTTGACCTCCATCTAAAAGCAAGTTTGCAACCCTGTCTCTCTGGCTGTTGCAGAGACCATCTGAGATAGTGGGTGTGAGTGTGTTTTTGCAGGAAATGGCTGAGTTTTCATTGTGGCTGAACTCACATCCACATGGCTCTCCTTCTAAGCCAAAGATAACGGATCTGCTGGGTTCAGAACAATGTTTCCTAAAAAGTCTCTTCTTTTTTTTGATCGGCTGTACTGTCCTTCCTTATTACCCCCGTCTGGTCCCTTTGGTCTCTATGCCAAAGATGACAACAGCTGCAGCCTTGCTCTAAATTGCATGTCTCTGAATGACAGTCACGGTCAGGATGCAGACACACCCTGGCTCTGGGATGGGCCCCAGCTGGCAGGGATCATGCCCTCCTGGTAGGGAGGAGAATTGCTCCCTAAATTCTCCACCTGGCCTTATGGCTGCTCACCAGCCAGCCCTCATCCACTGAGACCTCACTGTATGCCAGGCCCTGGGCTGAATGCTGGGGACAAGGGGGCAAAAACCTGCTCCTTGCCGTCCCAGAGCCCACTATGTAGTGGGAGGAGGCAGACATTTGAACAAAGGACAGTAGGTGGCTAGCGCCTTAGGGCAAGAGTGGGTGGGGCTTAGAAGTATTGCATTGTAGTTACAGAAGTCTGGGTTCAAGTTTTAGCTCTGCCAC
The DNA here is from genome assembly GCF_001604975.1 of Cebus imitator. Lineage (NCBI taxonomy): Eukaryota > Metazoa > Chordata > Mammalia > Primates > Cebidae > Cebus > Cebus imitator. The sequence continues at coordinate 395,188 of NW_016107725.1, read as the reverse complement.
CACCTGGCTATGTGATCCCGGGTAAGTGACCGAGCCTCTCTGAGGATCAGTTTCCTTGTCTATAAAACTAACAGCAGCCTCATAGTTTTGCTATGAAGATGAGATGACATGATATAGGTAAACATCTCGCTTTATAACTACAAAAGTGGTTCTCAAACTTTGTTGCCCATTAGAATCACCTGGGCAACTTTTAAAAGTCCAGATGCCCACCAGGCACGGTGACACGTGCCTGTAGTCCCAGCTACTCGGGAGGCTGAGGATCGCTTGAGCCCAGGAGTTCTGGGCTGTAGTGCGCTATGCCGATCAGGTGTCCGCACTAAGTTCGGCATCAATATGGTGACTCCAGGGAATGGGGGACCACCAGGTTGCCTAAGGAGGGGTGAACCGGCCCAGGTCCGAAATGGAGCCGGTCAAAACTCCCGTGCTGATCAGTAGTGGGATTGCACCTGTGAATAGCCGCTGCACTCCAGCCTGGGCAACATAGCGAGACCCCGTCTCTTTAAAAGAAAAAAAATTATAAAAAATATAAAAGTTTAAAAAGAATGAAGTAAATTTTTTAAATGATAAAAAAAAAAAGTCCAGATGCCCATGCCGCACCCCAGACACAATCAAATCTGAGACTCCAAGGATGGGGCCTGGGCATCAGCATTTTTTAAAGACGCTTCCCCATGGGATGCGGAGACACATTGGGTCCATTGGCCGCTGTTCATGGTGCTGCAGCGGTGGTGCGCATTGTAAAACGTGGTCAGCCGAGATCCTAAAAGAGCACCTACTTATTCTAGATGCCCTGTAAAGTGTTCACCCAGCCATAAGCAGTAAATCCCTCATTTCGATATACTGTAGGACCTCAGGCCAGGCGTTTATTCCAAGACTTTAGGCTGTCTTTCTCATAACAAAGCCGATGGGGGTGATCACTGGGATAATCATCTCAGGCCATCGTATACAGCGTTGCAGCAAGGACAATTTTAGACTTCTGAGTACATGTTTAGAACGTGAATCATCACCTTCCTTCTTGATTAAAAAAAAAAGCGACTTTGCTCTGTAATTTCTGTACCACTCCCAGGCCACTACAATGGATGGAGTTAACCTCAACACCGAGGTTGTCTACAAAAAAGGCCAAGATTATAGGTTTGCTTGCTACGACCGGGGCCGAGCCTGCAGGAGCTACCGTGTGAGGTTCCTCTGTGGGAAGCCTGGTAAGCAGCCCCTTGACGGGGACGGAGGTGCAGCTGCGGCTCGGTTCCTTGAACTGGCAGCTACGCAGGCAACCTCCAGACGTCTCAGTGAAACGGCGCTCCCAGAGGAGAGTACTTTTGTGACACAGAAGCAGTGGGAGGGGCCTTGGAGTTGGCAGAAGACAGCAGAACCCCACCCTGCCCATAAGTCTTTCAGGAAGGGGAAGGGCCTGGTCCAAGACAGCCAGGGTGCAGATGGAGAGAGCCGTCTTCCCCTGCAGAGAGGTGCAGCTTTATGCTTTTTTGGGTGCTATTATTTTAAGCCCAGTTCCAAAGGTGCTTGTTAGAAAAGATTGGAAATGGTCGGGTTGTTCTCGGAGGCACTTGGCCATCTCCAGAAGGCAGTCATTAGGAATGAAAGTTTAGGGGGAGAGGTTTATGGCTACCGAAAATAATAGTTGAGAGGAACTGTATTTGTTTTACATCTTTAGCAAAGTGGGTGGGGTGAGGCAGCCACGTTTAACTCCAGCTAAGAAGTTAGTGGAAAATTCCTCTGCCCAGAGCTAATGAATGGCTCTTTTCTGGTAGGATTTTTGTTGACTTCAAAAACCTTTACCAAGAGTGGGATGGAGTAAGCTAGTGATTTGGGTTTTGGATAGGCAAACCTGGCATTTACTTATTTAGGGAGGGGAAGGGAAAAAAGAGGTAGCCAAACGTTTGCCAAGGGCAAAGGGCTCTGTCTCAGTCTTTCCTGTTTTGGGTTGCAGTGAGGCCGAAACTCACAGTCACCATTGACACCAATGTGAACAGCACCATTCTGAACCTGGAGGATAATGTACAGTCGTGGAAGCCTGGAGACACCCTGGTCATTGCAAGTACTGATTACTCCATGTACCAGGCAGAAGAGTTCCAGGTGATCCCCTGCAGGTCCTGCGCCCCCAACCAGGTCAAAGTGGCAGGTAGGACTTTTACTAATCCCTCCCTAGACTCAGAGATTCTGAAAACTGTTAGGCTTAAAGTAAACTGAAGCTATGACAAATCTGTATCAGTCAGCTACGGCTGTAATGATGCTGCATAACAAAAAAAAAAAATCTCGAAGCCTCATGGCAAGCCTTTATTTCTTACTCATGCATCTGCAGGTTGTCTAGAGTTCAGCTTCTCTAGACTGAGCTTGACTCCAGGCTGAGAGTTGGGTTCGAGTCACTTCCATATGACTCCCATTTTTCCTAAAACATGTTCTTCTCCTGGGGGAGGTTGCAAACTCCTAGGGGTGAGCAGAAACACAGAACTCTTAAAGCCTAGGCTCAAAGATGGCACATTCTCGCACTCACATTCCATTGGCTACAGTAAATCACATGCTAAAGTGCAACACAAATTGGCTAGAGAAGTATATGTCTCTCTTCAAGTTTGAGGGGGAGGCAGTGGATATTTGTTAGACAATTATTCAATCTACTACAAAACTTTTATTCTCTTCTATCTGGGGGTTTGAGGTTTTTCTTTTTCTTCTCCTAAATCTAGATTTAGATGTCCTGTAATTTATGTTATGTGAGGTTGCTGGAATCACAGATTGTTAAAGGTAAAAGGAGACTTGAAATATAATCCAGATCAATAATTCTTAGTATGGGGGGTTGTGTTTCAGTTAGAGTTCTTTAGTTGTAAGCAACAGAATCCAACTTGACTATCTTAAGCAAAACAGAAATTTATTGAGAGGCTATTCAACTTGGAGAACTAAAGGAGAAGCTGTGAATACCCTGTAAAAGTGCAGAGAACAAGGTAGCCTCTGGGGTCTGGGTGGCAGGAACTAATGGATGCATCCTTAAGGCATCGTCTTTAAGAACCATGCTTAGGAGCCCGGGTGCGGTGGCTCACGCCTGTAATCCTAGCACTTTGGAAGGATGGATGGATGGATCACCTGAGGTCAGGTGGGTGGATCACCTGAGGTCAGGAGTTCAAGACCAGCCTGGCCATCATGGAGAAACCCTATCTTAAAAAAAAAGAAAAGAAAAAAAAGAACCATGCTTATGCTCTGGGACATAGTGCTCCAAAGTCACCTTCCAGGGAGAGAGCAACCACTTGGACTGGTTGCTCATGTACTCACCGTTTGGCTAGGAAAGGCAGGAACCTTCACCAAAAGGTCTTCTAAGACTGCATCAAAGGGATAAATGGTCATTCCCCAAAGGAAAATTGGGATGTATCACCAGAAGAAACGGGAATCAACGCTGGGCATTAAAAATACCACATGCTGCAGTGGGGCTGGGAGAAAGACTGTGGATTGAGAAAGCATTTTTAATATGTTCGCCATATCCACTTGGAAAGAAACCCACGGAACATAAAATTCAACACAATCTTTGGCTGGCCGAGATGTGCTTGAGGAAGAATCTGTGGAGGAAAAGTTTAAAAAGTCTGAGAACATTGATGGAATTCAGTCCCCTTATCTCACTCATGGGGGAAGCGGACCCTAGAGGTCCTGGGGCAGAGGCAGTCCACAAACACTGCAGCTGTGATGCCAGGGTGTCCATCATACATCATCTCAGAACCTGAAAAAGAAGGCTTCCATGCTTGGGAAGGGGATGGTAATTTGGCGAGTGTAGCTAAAGGGAGGGAACGAAGCAGCAGCTTGTGGGTAGAGGCTGAGAGGACTGGACATTTGTTCCTGCCCAGACCAAAGTAACAGAGTCTGCTTTTTAAAATGACGATGTTTGAACCCCTACATTATTTGCAAAAGGTTTTGGGGTATCTTACCATAAACACAAGTCCAAGTAAATCTGGCACCCCGGGAAAAAAAGATAGAAGGAGAATAAATTCAGCGAAAGCAGAGAGGGAGGTGACCGAGATTAGCAGGAGAGCAGAAGATACTAAAATAAACAATCAGCTTTATCTCTGAGCTTCCTGGCAGCCAGAGGAAAGAAAGAAACTTCATGAATTACTTAACTATCACTATCCACTGAAAGGAAGGAGACAAGAAGCCTAGAAGACCAAGAGGGTCAACTTTCTCTTAGCTCTGAGCCACTGAGGAATTTGCCGCAGGGGTTTTCATAAGAAAGATATTCACGACAGTGTGAGCAGCCATGCTGGGGGCAGTTTTATGCAAAGGTGCTCTGTGTGGCTATTTGCAGTTGAACTCCTAATAGTAGATGGGGAAATGCTGTCGGTCACATTCTATGAAGATATTCTGAAGAAGACATTTCTTTGGGAGGCCGAGGCGGGTGGATCACGAGGTCAAGAGATCGAGACCATCCTGGTCAAAATGGTGAAACCCCGTCTCTACTAAAAAAAAAAAAATACAAAAAATTAGCTGGGTCTGGTGGTGTGTGCCTGTGTTCCCAGCTACTCAGGAAGCTGAGGCAGGAGAATTGCCTGAACCCAGGAGGCGGAGGTTGAGGTGAGCCGAGATTGCACCATTGCCCTCCAGCCTGGGTAACAAGAGCGAAACTCCAACTCAAAAAAAAAAAAAAAGACATTTTTGGTTTGGGTTTTGTTTGGCAGAGGCAGAATAGAATAAAGAACACCGGCTTTGGAACCAGACATCTGGGATTTGGGTTCCAGGAATTGCAGTTATTTGCTGTATGACCTTAGACAGTTACATAATCTTTATCTCAGCTTCCTCTGATCTGGAAAATCACGCCAGCACTTTGAGAGGCCGAGATAGGTGGATTGCCTGAGCTCAGGTGTCTGAGACCAGCCTGGGCAACGCAGTGAAACCCTGTCTCTAGTGAAATACAAAAAATTAGCTGCGTCTAGCAACGTGCACCTGTGTTCCCAGCTACTCGGGAGGCTGAGGGAGGAGAATTGCTAGACCCCGCGAAGCGGAGGTTGCAGTGAGCCGAGATCGTGCCACCGCACTCCAGCCTGGGTAACAGAGTGAGACTTCTTCTCTCTAAAAATAAAAAAAGAAAAAGAAAAAAATGGAGATAATGATTATGACGACTTCCTGGGATTGTTGTGAGGGTTAAAGGAGTTTGTGTATGTGAGGCACTTACAATATTGCCTGGCACACAGTAAGTGCTCAATGAATATTAGCTCTTATTATTACTGTTAGGTGCAGTAATTCAGCAACTGTGCTTAAAGATGGGAAAGGAGGAAGGGGCATGGCTAACAGCGTTTTATAGCTGACCAATTCTGCTTTTTTGGGACATGCAAGTGGAGGGTGTTGCAGAGACAGGGAAGCAAATTATTTATTATTATTATTTTGTAGAGACAGAGTCTCACTATATTGCCCAGGCTGTTCTCAAAATCCTGGGCTCAAGTGATCCTCCCTCCTCAGCCTCCCAAAGCGCTGGGATTACAAGCATGAGTCAGCGCACCCGGCTGTCATTATTAATGAACACCCAAGGTCTGTCGTAGGCCTGCAGCTATTTCTCCACATGCCTCCAGTGCCTCAAGCTGTGGATGCCATTTCTGTGAGTGTGCATGTTGCACGCTTCCTCCATCCTTAGGCTGGGCAGGTGGCCTTGTCCACCCTTTCTTCACAAGGAGGTGGGCAGGAACATTTCATCATTTATTCACCAAGCCATTAGAAAGCATATATAGGCCGACGCAGTTGCTCACGCCTGTGAACCCAGCACTTTGGGAGGCCGAGGCGGGTGGATCACGAGGTCAAGAGATCGAGACCATCCTGACCAACGTGGTGAGAACCTGTTTCTACTAAAAATACAAAAATTAGCCAGGCATGGTGGTGCACACCTGTAATCCCAGCTACTCGGGAGGCTGAGGCAGGAGAATCACTTGAACCAGGGAGGCAGAGGCTGTGGTGAGCTGAGATCATGCCATTGCACTCCAGCCTGGTGACAGA
>NW_016107725.1:369273-389171 GCF_001604975.1 Cebus imitator | reverse complement strand
AAAAAAAAAAAAAAAAAAAAAAAAAAAAAAAAAAAAAAAAAGAGAAGAAAAGACATATATATGCCAGCCTTGCATACACTGTGGTGAGCAAGATAGATGTGTTTCTTGTCCTCAGGGAACGTGCAGTCCAGCAATGAAGATAGATATAATTCCAAAATAGAACAGTGACGACCGCTATCAAAGTGGAATATGGGAGGTGCTGGGAGCATAGAAAAGGGAGATATGGCAAAGACTGACAGGCATGGGCGTCTTCCCAGAGGAGTGAGCAACTGAGCCAAGACAGCGTAGAAGCTACCTCGGGAGAGGTACTGCCAGAGGGGAACATAAAGTTGAGGGGAGCATGGGGCGTTCCAGCTACCAAGAGGCCCGGAGTAGCTAACGTGGAGAATGGGAGAGCTGCATGGGGTTTCAGGGAGAGGGAGGGGCCGTGGCGCAATTTTGGGGCTTTATTCGAAGTGCGCAGGGAAGCCACTGGAGAATAGAAGCCTACTGAATTTCCCCTGGCAAAGAAGCACTGTCTCGAGCTGTGTCTAGAGGAGGGTGCCCGGAGAAGCACGTTCCTAATGATTATTAAATACTTACGTCTTCACCGAGTGACTGTGTGTCACCCAGGGACAATGCATTTTGAAGAAGCTTCTGGGAGGTCAGATGTCCCCCTGGACTCTTGGCGGGAGTGGCATTCAGATCGCCTGAGCCGATGTCACTGCTCACTATGAGCTGGTCCACGGGCCTGGGGTGGCACGTGGGCTGTTTAGGAGGGTGAAAGCCTGACTGTGAGCCCTTGCCTGCATGGAGCGGGGAGGGCATTCCAGGGAGAGGCACGCAGGCTTTGTTCAGACCAGTCCCCGTCTGTGCCCCAGGCTGGGTCACCCCGAGGGCTGCATGGGAGACCTTACTGTGAGCAGGTCCTGTCCAGGCAGCTGTGGTGCCCAGGGTGGCCCTGACCACGGGGAACCTGTGTGTGTCAGAGCATTTCTGGCTCAGCCTACAGTGCGGTTGGGGTGTCCCTGCAGGAGAGCTGCTCCTCTCGATCACGTTTGACCACCAGAGTCAGCTGCTCCTGGGGGCCCCTGAAGGCTGGACAGAATGCAGTGAGGCTGCTCCAGGCCCCAAGTACCCAGCGGGATAGGATAAGTGGAGAAGATGCTGGGCCTGCCTCAATGCCCTCCACTTCCCTTGGGTTTAGCCCCACCTACACGTGTTTCCCCATCAGCCCCACCCCAGCTCTCCTCCCCTCCCCTAAAGATATTCCGCTTAGAGCGGCCGCCTCCTTTGCTCTGCCCAGGAGCTGTGGGGCCCCCATGAAAACAGCATCTCCTGGTGAACAGCACCAGAAAAGCCCCAGGTAGGGGTGCCCGTGTGAGCATGTGTGTGAGTGTATGTGTGTAAGTGCATGTGTGTGTCGTGTCTGTCTGTCCTGGAGAGGCTCAAATTCATCCTATTCATCCCCAAGCCCATTCTCTGGCTCTCCATCTCCCCATTGACAGGGATCAAGGACTCTACCCACTTCTCACTTTCCTCTGAGCACCCCCCCATCCTGTGCCGTCTCAGGCTTCTCTCCCCCAGGCTGGCTGCACATGGGGACACATCCTTCCTGGGTCCTCCTTCCTCATTGCTCCCAGATTCCATTCAACAGGACCATTTGCATTTTAAGGCCTTTCTGACGGAAAACAGATGGGAGTAATGAAGTAATGAAAATGCATGAATCATCAAAAATATGTTTCAAAATTTTGTCACCCACAGTATGAATCTCAGCAGCTCACAGTGTGGCAATTGGAACTCCCCTCCCTTGTTTCCTGCCCCCTTGTCTTTACCACCTCCCCACTTTGCCCGTAAACACCCTCCATACCTTTAAAGAATGCCGCCATTAGCTAGAATTAACATGAATTTAGTTTTCTGTGATATTCCAAGTACTTCACATAAGCCATCTTGTTCACTCTTGGCAAAACAGTAGGGGCTGCTGTTTTCTTCATGACACGAATGGGAAAACTGAGGCTCATGGAAATTGAATGTCTAAAATTCTATTCTGACTGGGCGAGGTGGCTCACGCCTGTAATCCCAGCACTTTGGAAGGCCAAGGTGGGTGGATCACCTGAGGTCGGGAGTTCAAGACCAGCCTGACCAACACAGTGAAACCCGGTTTCTACTAAAAACACAAAGTTAGCCAGGTGTGATGGCACATGCCTGTAATCCCAGCTACTCAGGAGGCTGAGGCAGGAGAATTCCTTGAACCCGGGAGGCGGAGGTTGTGGTGAGCTGAGATCACACCATTACACTCCAGCCTGGGCAAAAAAGCGAAACTCCACCTCAAAACAAAAAAACCTATTCCTCAGTCACAGCAGCAGGGTTTCATGTGGCCAGTAGCCACCGGTGACTACCGGCTACCCTTCTGGATAACCCAGAATAGAGCATTTCCTTCATCACTGGAAGTTCTAGTGGGCGGCAGTGATACTAGGTCAAGCAAGTCAGCAGCTGAGCCAGGATTCTAAGTCAGAGCCATCTGGCTCCAAGGCTACGTGCCCTGCTTCACCCTCCCTCTGTAAGGGCCCTTATTCCCAGCGTCTCCCGGAGTCCTGCTAGGTCTGAGCTCCAAGTGCACACTGGCTCCTTCCATTGGAAGGTCCTTGATGATGTTCTTTTGACCCCAGGGTGCCTAGCACCCTGTGTACCCTGTAGAGAGGGTTCTGGGGGTTGTGGAACCTGGACACCTGCAGAGTAAAGACGAGAGAAGGTCAGCATCTGCAGGCCTGGGTAGGGCAACGGTGCAGAGCCCCCTGCTTCCCAGGCCTCTTCCCCTTCACCTGGGTGCTCGTGCACTTCTGGATTATTTGAGACAAGGCTGGTTTGGCCGCGTCTGCTTTTCCCTGGTGAGGCTTCATGTATCAGGGCTTTGAGGAGGAAGGGAGGGGTGAGGACTTGGTGGGAGAATTCTGAGGCAGGATGGAGGGCGGGGGAGTCAGGCACACAGTGTCCTTCGTCTCTCGGATAGCAGCCCGGGAGTGGCTAGCGAAGGCGGCAGCAGGACAGATAAAGTGGCTGCCACAGCTAACAGCCACAGCCAGGTCTTGTACAAGGTCTTGATAGGAAGCTCTGCAGCCGGGGAGGCGGCTGTGGGACCGAAACATGCCTGCAGCTCCCAGCTTGACTTATATTTCCTTGGCTCACAGGAGTCTGATAAACACAGTGCCTTCCCCTACCTGACAGCCACTCCTCCACCCTGCCCAGCTTCCCCCACAGGACAAAGAAAGATGCCAAATTTGCCATCTACCAACTCCCGTCCTTACAGGTGTGAAGCCAGCGGTGGGAGCCTTGGGGGTGGTGCCGGTGACAGCTGCAGGTGTCAGTTCTGTTACACTGGCCTCCTCCCATGTGCCAGGGGCTTCATTCCCAAGCACATCCCCATAGATTCATTCATTTAACAATCACAGCCCCCTTTTGAGGTATGTGCTATTATTATCTACATTTTACAGATGAGGAGCCTGAGGTTCCAGGAGCTTAAATAATAGACTCAGGGACTCCCAGCTGTGAGCTGAGTTAGAATCTGCCCCTCACAGCCTGACCCCAGAGTCACAGTCCCCCATCACACTATCTTACTTCTATAGCCGCGTTCAAAACTGGATCCCTGGGGAGGCTCTCTGGCCACCTGCAAGAGCCGAAGCAGAAGCCTCTGATTAGTGTACTTCCTGGACACCCCTTTGTTTTTTTTTTGAGATGGAGTCTTGCTCTGTCCCCTAGGCTGGACTGCTGTGGCAGGATCTCGGCTCACTGCAACCTCCACCTCCCAGGTTCAAGCAATTCACCCGAGTAGCTGGGATTCCAGGCATGTGCCACCATGCCTGGCTAATTTTTTGTGTTTTTAGTAGAGACGGGGTTTCACAGTGTTAGCCAGAATGGTCTCGATCTCCTGACCTCGTGATCCGCCCGCCTCGGTCCCCCAAAGTGCTGGGATTACAGGCGTGAGGCACCACACCCAGCCCCTGGACACCGTGTTTTAAGGTGGATGCTGGCAAGCTGAGAGAAGTACCCAGAGCACCCGGATACATGTGCTGTGAGGGATGGTTGGAAGGCAAAGGATGAGCGTCCTGGAGGCGTGGAGGCTCAGCTGGTTTCTTGGCTCTGCCAAGCACTGTGGGAACTCGCAGAAGAAACGGCTAATGCCGACTGTGGTCAGAGAGGGCATCACTGAGAGAGAGAAACGAGCTGGATCTTGAGGGAAAAGTGGAGAAAGCTGCCGCAGATGGAGGGAGACACACGGGTGAAAGCTCTGGCATGTCCAAGGAAGGATGAGGGTCCGGTCTGGCTGGAACAGAAGACGGTGTGTGGGAGTGGTGAGAGACGAACCCACAGGAGCTGGGCGTTTGGCTGTGTCCGTCCCTTAAACTGGTACGCAGGGAGCTGAGTTTTGCATGGAGACCTCTTCGCCATCCCCTGCCTGGCAGGACTGAGCCTCCTGCTCTCTGCGCAACGTTTCCCTCAACATGCTCAACCCTTTGGGGAGTTTGGGAAGTCTGCTTGTTTCCGTTCGCAAAGTTCGCTCTGTGCTCTCAGGACCCACCCCTGGGGCTCCCCGTCGCTTGGTAAGTTCGTGGGCTGCTGTGAGATGCCTCTAGGGCACTGGCAGTTCTTCCTTTGCACCGTAAGAGCAGCCCAAGCCAGCCCCGCTTGGTTGGAAAGCCTTTGGGAGTTTCTGGGCACAGACACAGACGTCCATGGGGGTGTCCACCAGCAAACAAAGGAACTTCCAGATCCAGCGTGGCTGCAGGTGTAGGGCCTGGAAACCCAGGCTCCTGCAAGGCCTAAGGGAAAGATACTCCAGCTCCCTAAAAAGAAGGGCCCATTTTTACTGTCCTGTTTGTCTGCAGGGAGCATCTTGACCTGGGATAGTTTGGGAGAGTAGGAAAAACAGGGAAGGCCGGGCGTGGTGGCTCACACCTGTAATCCAAGCACTTTGGAGGCCAAGGCGGGTGGATCACCTGAGGTCGGGAGTTCAAGACCAGCCTGACCAACATGGTGAAACCCTGTCTTTATTAAAAAAAAAAAAAAAAAAAAAAAAAAAAAGGAAAGACAGGGAAGCAGAGGGTGCCGAAAATCGTTTGGTCTCTGTGTTGATCCTCAAGCTCTTCCACAGGTGAGGAAAAAGCAAAGGAGGAAGATGTGTCCAGGCAGATTTCGATGCGCAGGTGATAGACGGCGTGTAGGACCCAGGAGAGAGGGGCAGGAGTAGCAGAGGGAGCCTGCAGGCTGTGAGGAGCTCCTTCACCTTTCCATCCTTCCTTCAGACCTTCAAATGCAGGTCTGAAGCCTGGGAGGGGAGAGGAAGGAAGCATGATTCGGAGGAAGGAGCTCAGACTGCAGTGTGGCTCTAAGAAAGCTTGAGCGGCCAATGGGAAGCTGGGGAGCAAAGGCTGCCTGCTGGGGGCATCTCACCCGGGGCAGGAAGGGCCCGACTCTAGACTCTAGTACCTCTGTGGAGCTCACTCACCGGGGAAAACGCACGTGGATCCTGAAGGTGCTGCTGGAGGCCTGTCCGCTCACCCACTTGGTGGCAGGCTCCCTCCAAGAGAGATCAGAGGACACTCCTGTGGCTGCCGGAGAGAAGACCTGTACGTGGGAATGAGGTGATGCATCAGTCCTTGGAGGAAGAGGCCAGGGTACGTGGACAGTAAAGAGGCTTCGGAAAGACAGGACTCACGCTCTCATGGGGCATGCCCATCGAGTCACAGGTGGAGGCATTGTGTTGAAGGTTGCCTTTGTGGGAAAGGTCCCGCAGTCCCACGGCGCTCACTCCGTCACAGAGCCAGGATCCAGGGGTGAAGAGAAACAGCCCAGACCCCGTGTCAGCTGTGGGCCCACGTTCTCCTCCCCACTCACCATCAGGCCCTGAGCACACTCTGACCTTCCATTTCTTCAAATGGAAAATTAAGTGACTGCAAAAGCCCTTCTGTATCGGGTTCCTCATAATTAGATCTGATTATAATCCATTTCAGTATGTCCTTCAGTGAATCCTTCACTGGACTTGTGAGTCTCTCTTCTCATCAGACATTCTGCAGGTCCAGCCCTCTGTCTGGTTCCCCTGAGGCACTCGTCACTCAGAAGCCAGTGCAAAGTTCTTTTTCGGAAAGATTCTGCCCCCCCACACCTGGGAAGGCTCCGTGACTGAAGGCCACAGAGCCGATGGATGGGAGATGAGTCAGAGATGAAAGGAGAGGTTCTTCCATGGGTGGCCAGCAGGAGCCCTGCTTCTGGATTTCAGAGCTGTGAAGACACGTGGCCCTGTAGCATAAATGTGAAGCCACGTTCAGTGGGATACCCTGGAGGAAGGAGCTCCCACATTCTGCAGAGTTAACTCATTTCATATCGTTTCCCCTGGTTGGTGTCAGAACCTTGGATGAAACCGAAGGCCTGACAGCTTCCACGTGTGGTGTCCACTCCTCACCCCTTTTGCAGGGCACAGACCTTTATGGCATCTGCCTATCAGGGAGTGAGAGTACATTGCAGTAAATGAAATCTTTCTAAGGCTTTTTTGATGTCTGATACTTGTTTAAAGAAGGACTCTGTGCTGGGTGTGGTAGCACCCACTTGTAATCCCAGCATTTGGGGATCCCAGGCAGGAGGATTTTCTGAGCCCAGGAGTTCAAGACTACAGTGAGCTATGATCACACCACTGCACTCCAGCCTGGGTGACAGGTCAAGACCCAACCCAGTATCTGAAAAAAGGAGGACTCTGTGATAGATGGAATAAGGACTCCTAAGTAATATGCATGTCCTGATCTTCAGTACCCCTGAATGTTAGCTTATGTGGTAAAAGGGACTTTGTAGATGTAATGAGTTAAGGCTCTGGAGATGGGAGATTATCCTGGATTATCTGGGTGGGCCCAGTGTGGTCACGAGGGACCTTATAAGAGGGACACAGGAAGGTCAGGGTCAGAAGAGAGTGACGTGGTGATGGGGCAGCGACTGAAGTGAGGTGCGTTAAAGCGGACCGAAGGGGCCATGAGCCAAGGAGCACAGGTGGCCCCTCAAATCTGCAAAGGGCAAGGAGCAGATTCTCCTCTGGAGCCTCCTCGGAACCAGCCCTGTTGACACCTTGATTTAGCCCCATAAGACTCATTTCAGACTTGTGACTCTCAGGGCTATAAATTTATGTTGTTTTAAGCCACTAAGTTTGCGGTAATTTGTTACAGCAGTGGTAGGAAACTTATACCAACTCCACAGGAGATATTTTCTCAAATTTGCCATGCGTCAATTTCACATCTTGAATAAGATACTTCAGAGAACACCCACCATCTCGCTGAGTCTGCAGAATTCCAAAACAGTAAACATCCCTAGAAACACTGCAGGCACACAGGACGTGCCGGGTGAAGGGGCAGGCAAGGGTCAGCTCTTCCTGCGGAGAAGACAGCAGGGCAGTGCCACCATGGTGGGTGTTGCTCGGGGCTAATTATAACTGTGGACTTCACATGTGGACACTGGCTGTGTCTGGGGGCTGAGGCCGGGGCCCCATTGCTCAGTCAAGATCATAGTGAAAGCCAAGAGGCGAGGTGGTGTGGTTCAGGCTAGGAATAGGAGGTTATTGCTGTCTGTAATTCATCCTCAAATGGAAGAGAAAGCATCCATAAGCCAGGTCAGCAATCTCAGTGACGAGCCAAACGAATTTAGACTCGCTTAAGATCTCCTTATTCCATAAAAGCATGTGGGATTGTTGTGGAGGCAGGATTTGGGGCTGTAAATCAAAAGCAGTTCTAAAGTTTGAACTCTCGTCACCCTGCAGCTTTTTTGAGATGCATTTTCTGCACAGAGCAGGGAGGAAGGGACTGCATTTGGCAAGAGATTGGGTGGAGTGGTGGGAGGGGGAGAGTAGAGAGAAAACGGAGGGGTTAGAGGCAGATCACAAGTTCGGGGTCTCTGGGTATGGCAGGCGAAAGACTGGCAATTGCTAGGCAGGGTAGCAGAACTGGAAAAGGTCTTTTGTATGTATGTTAGTTTTTTAAGGATGGGAAAGTCTAGAGAAGTTTGAAGGCAGAATATAAGGAGCCCAAATGAAGGAAGAAATGAAATTGCTAGTGGAGGGAGTCCAGGGCCTTAAGGACAGGAAAAGGGGTGGCCTGGGGGCCAGTACACAAGTGGTGGGAGCATCCTGTCCTCTGAGGCCAGAGGGAGGATGGAGGATGGTGAGGAGCTCAGTACAGAGTCGGGTGGAGGCCCTTCTCCACTGCTCCATGTGGTACCATGGAGGCACGCAGAGCCAGGCCACGGTGGTGGATGTGGAAGCTCCAGTCTGGCTCTTTCTAGAGCCCCAGGCTGTAGATACCCATTCTGCATGAAGCTGAGGTAAGCAGAATAGGGATTTACCTGCGTTAACAGATCATGAATTTGCACTGCTCTAAAGCAGAGGCTTTAAAGATAGGGGATCTGTTTTATCTTCCTAAGGTCAGCAATCTGCAGTCTCATCTGGAGACCAGTTTCTTCCCTCCCGTTGCTCTGCTGTCTCTGGGGCATGGCTCTTACCTGTGTGGGTGAGGCTGACCCACCAGCCCCCAGGAAAGAGCAAGAGGAGGGACGTCTGGAGGTGGCGCTTACCACTTCTCACATCTTACAGCCGCACCTGACTGCAGGGAGGCTGAGAATGTCATTCCCTTGGATGGCCCTGTGTCCAGCTAAGATGCAGGAGTCCAGGACTGAAAAGCAGAAGAGGAAACAAATATGAAGGGACAGTTAGCCATTTCTGCCAAGGGCTTGAGACCGGAGCCTGTGTAGCTGTGAGATCTGGCTGGGCGTGCGGGCGTGTGCCTTCACCTCCCTGACCTTCACCCTTCTGTAACATGAGACCACTGCGTACACCGGGCCTGGTGGTGAGCAAGCAGCAGCCATGGAAGCAGCTGGCCGGAACTCAGTGGGCATGCGGGATCTGCTGTTGTTTACCTGCCTCCCTTTCTGCCCTAGGGAAACCAATGTACCTGCACATCGGGGAGGAGATCGACGGCGTGGACATGCGGGCGGAGGTCGGGCTTCTGAGCCGGAACATCATGGTGATGGGGGAGATGGAGGACAAGTGCTACCCCTACAGGAACCACATCTGCAATTTCTTTGACTTTGATACCTTTGGGGGCCATATCAAGGTATGTGTGTCTGGCAGAGGCTGTCAACCCAACTAGGAGAGGCTCCATGATGTCACCCTCTAGGCAGGGCTTCCTGGTAGGGGTGGGGATGAGGGAACAGGAGGTGGGATCAAGCGGAGGGCACCTTCTGGAAGTTTGAGGAGTCTATGTATTACCCATTGGCGTGCAGTTTCCCCCACTAATCATTAGCAATAAGAGAGATGATACCGCTAACTTGGCAACAAATAGCTCTCTGCTCTTGGCCACATGGTACACGTCACACTGTTTCAACATTGCCTTCATTCCTTGTCTTCATTATTTCATTATTCGTTATTGCTCTGATCACTTCCTAAAAGAACTAGCATTCATCTTGCAAAAAGTCACGTTTATAATAGATCCATTACCGTATAGATAAAACAATAAGCAGGTGAGAGGACCTAGAAGTTGTAGCATTGGCCGGGCGCGGTGGCTCACGCCTGTAATCCCAGAACTTTGGGAGGCTGAGGTGGGCAGATCATGAGGTCGGGAGATTGAGACCATCCTGGCCAACATGGTGAAACCCTGTCTCTACTAAAAATACAAAAATTAGCTGGGTGTGATGGCACATGCCTATAATCCTAGCTACTTGGAGGCTGAGGCCCAAGAATTGCTTGAACCCAGGAGGTGGAGGTTGCAGTGAGCTAAGATCGCCCCACTGCACTCCAGCCTGGTGACAGGGGGAGGCTCAGTCTCAAAAAGAAAAAAAAAAAAAGTTGTAGCATTGAATTTACCTGTGAGTTTCCTGGTTAGAGTCAAGACAGAGGAGACATAGTGAGCTGCAGGGTTCTTACTGCACAATAGAGAAAAATGATACTAGTTTATTGGTGCCTATGTTTTCCTAGTATGAAGCTCAAGAGGAATTTCTTTTGTATTACAGTGCAAAGTGCCTTTTCCTGGCGTATTATGTTCCTTAAGAGACCCAAAATGTCTTCATGTGGTAATTGGTTTCAATGTCGATAGCACAATATTATCTCAGAGTTTTGTGAAGACAGTTCTCTTAAAGCTAACATCATGCACTTTTAGGATAAGACTTTTTGGTAGTGTAACTGAAGGGACAAATGGAGTGAAACCTACAGCGTTCACAATGGGGGTCCTACTGGCATTTTATGTGAGATCGTTCTTTGCCACACAGGCCTATATTACAGCTAGTGCTCGACTTACGACCACAATTGGTTCCGATAGACTGGTTGTAACACGATTTGGTTGTAAGTTGAGTAGGCTATATGCACGCAGAGATGGTAGTGCTGCCGGAAGCTGGTCCGCACTGTTGTACGCCCAGCTGGGCAACATTTGCGCTGCCAGACGTGGAGCAGTCGTGGCTAGCGATTGTGGTCGTAAAGTCGAATGGTCGTAAGTTGCATAGGTCGTAAGTCGATCAATACCTGTATAGGATTTCCATCATCCCTGGTCCCCACTCATTCAATGCTAGCAGTGCTCCTCAGTCATTGTCACCACCAAAAACACTTCTACACATATCCAGTCATCTGCTGGGTATAGGGTGGGGCAGAGGTGATGGTACTGTCCCTCAGCTGAGAAACTCATTAGTGAGACTAAAGCAGTAACAGCAGGTCTGTATTATACAAGCTGCCGTAGCCCCTTTCCAATCCCAAGAGCAGTTCCTTAGTGATTAGGGTACTCTTTCCCACTGAGCTCAAACTAGCCCTCAGAATCATTCTCAACACAGCTCTCCAGGGCAGCCACTACTGGAGCTGGCACTCCGATTGACACTGATTTTTGGAAGAAATGGTTAGCATGCCAATATTACTCTTCTCTCTTAGAGGTTGGCTGAGCCTGACTTTTGACAGGAATCCTTTTCAGACTGTGCTTTCATGGTGAGCACCTGGAGGGCAGGTGTTCCGTCTGGTCAAGTGGTTTTCTTGAGCCCAAAAGGAGTGGCTCTAGGCATATTGTGAAGTGATTGTGTGGTGTCCCCTCCACTCACACACATGCCACCAGAACATGGGCTCATGAAGATTCCACAGTCAGCATTCCCCTTTCCTCTGCCAGGAGAAGGTCTTAGGTGGGAGACAATGGCCAAGACTGTTGTTGCTCCTTGGTCCACTGTCTTCTGGATCCCCCATGCTCATAGGGCATGTTTTGGCCCCTCCAGGTTATCTCAGAATTATCCCTTGCTCATAACACTTAGTGGCTTGGGAGACAGGAAAGGAGGGTCAAAGTGAGCCCAGGTATAGCACAGCCCTTTAGAACATCTCATTTCCAAGCAGTCCATTTCCTCACAGTGTCCTCTGTCATTAGCAGCACCTTGCCTGTCTTCCTCAATATAAGAAGGGCCAGACATTCCAGTCCATTTGCAGAGAATATATTTGATTTACTGAGTACCGAGTGGGGACTGATAAAGAACAGTACCACTGCATCTTTGGAATATGGGCACCAGCCAGGGAAATCCAGAAGCATCTCATGGTCTCCTCTCACTCTCCGTTCTCCTCTTCTAGTTTGCTCTGGGATTCAAGGCAGCACACCTGGAGGGCATGGAGCTGAAGCATATGGGACAGCAGCTGGTGGGTCAGTACCCGATTCACTTCCACCTGGCCGGTGATGTGGATGAAAGGGGAGGCTATGACCCACCCACATACATCAGGGACCTCTCCATCCATCATACATTCTCTCGCTGTGTCACAGTCCATGGCTCCAATGGCTTGTTGGTAAGCACCTTCTTCCTTCAGGGAACTCTGGGGATGGGCCATGGATGGTTAGCACTGAAGGGGTGTTCGGATGTAGATACCGAATCTAAGGTCTTTGGGGGTTGAACCATCCTTATCTTAGATTTTAGAAAGATATCAACTGGGAGCAGATCACCAACCAAACAGGAAGGAGAAAATTGAGGTTTGTCCTTATCAAAGCTACCAAGCAGAGATGGGAGAGTGATTCGTTTGGAGTGGTTTCTGGGAGTCCATTTTCTCCTGTGCTTCACTGGCATAACAGGAAATCTGGAGATCATTTTGTGGCCATACAACATGACAGATTTGTTAACTGCAGACAGGGGGGTCATGCCAGGACTTGGCTGTGGTATCTACCCAACAGATCTGAGATGGTGACAACAATGGGCTTTTTTTTCTTCTGTTGAACCAAGTGTTCTTTCAGAGCAAGTGCTGCTGGGAGAAATACTCTCATTAGCAAATTGGCATGTGTATCAGAGGCTTGTCTTGATTTCCACAGATAATTTTTACACTAAATTGACCTTTCTCTAAGTGAACTACATTTCTATCCTCTATAAATTTTAATGCTGGACATCACAAAATGGCACCCTGCAAGCTGAATCTAGCAACCAGATGTGTTTTGTTTGGGTTATACTGTGTTAGAGAAACATTTGAACATTTTACACTAAATTGATAATTTTACACTAAATAGGACTTTCTTTAAATGAACTACACTTATATCCTCTATAAACTTTAAAACCAGATATCACAAAATGGCACCATTCACCGGGCGTGGTAGCATGTGCCTGTAGTCCCAGCTACTCTGGAGGCTGAGGTGGGAGGACCGCTTGAGCCCAGGAGTTCTGGGCTGTAGTGCGCTATGCTGGTTGGGTGTCCATGCTAAGTTTGGCATCAATATGGTGACCTCCCGGGAGCGGGGAACCACCAGGTTGCCTAAGGAGGGATGAGCCAGCCCAGATTGGAAACGGAGCAGGTCAAAACTCCCATGCTGATCAGTAGTGGGATTGTGCCTGTCAATAGCCACTGCACTCCAGCCTGGGCAACATAGCAAGACACCATCTCTTAAAAAAAAAAAAAAAAAAAAAAAGGCACAGTTCAAGCTAAATCCAGCTACATGATGGGTTTTGTTTGGTTTAAATAGTGGTTAAAGAAACATTTGAATTAGTTTCCATCATTTAAAAATTAAGTGATTCTACATAAAAATCGGGATTCTTGGCTACTCTTGAAAAGCAGGATGGCTTGGCAGTGCCTGCCCGTGCTGCCTCTCTGCAGGGCAACAATGGCTTACAGCAAAGTCAAGGCTGCCTCCACCAAGACAGGTGTGCATTCTGTAGTGTGCAGCAGGCCCACCATGGCTGTTACAATTACTGTAACACCCCCCACCAGGCCAGTGCTACTCCTTCATTGCCTGCTGGTCCCTATGGACATTTGAGTTTGTAACCCCAGCTTTAAACCAAGCAGAGTGAACCTCACCAATGGGCGTGTGATTATGGGAAAATGAGGAGGATGTCGGTGTGGTTCTATTCAAGTACTCTTCCATTATAAAGGAGTGTCTGTTGTTTCTATGTTTTAAATGCTCTGATTTAAAACCTCCCACTGAGTAAACAGGAGAGATCATCAGCTTTGGAGTCCTCAGGAGGGCCTGGGTTCAAGGGCTTGATCCACAGGTTGTGAGCTGTGGAACCTTGGGCAAGTAGCTTAACCTCTCTGAACCTCAGTTTCCTGCTCAGTCAAGTGGAGAAACACTACCAAACACATAAGGCTGTTGTGAGGGTGAATGAGATGCAACTGGGGTTCATGTGGAAGTCCTGGCCACACATGAGGGCTGATTCTCCCCAGCAGGTGGTAGAGGACTATGCTGGACCCGTTGCTGGAAGATGTGGGAATTTTTTCTGGCTCAAAGCATAAGGAAAGGAGAATGTTTTCTGGCTGAAGCTAAAAGACATCAAGATGTATTATAATTCAGAATGTCAGGGATGCTCTATTACACTAAGCATGGGCTCTGGAGCCAGACTCCCTGCATTGCGGTTGGAGTTCTGCTACTTAGAAGCCATGTGATCTTGGGCCAGTCATTTGACTGCTCTACGCTTCTGGAAAATGGAGAGGACGGCACTGCTTATTCTCCATGGTTGCTTCCGGGATTGAGCAAACAGAGAACATGAAAAGCATGGAGCGGAGTGTGTGGCCCACATTTTGTCCAGGGTGCAGGCCTCGGGTCTGTCCTGCTCCCTCATGCGATTCACAGAACCAGTGCAATGGATGCAATCACACCTTTCTCACGCAGGGCAGTGATGGAGGTTAGGACATGTGGTGAGGAGAGCAATATAGGATCGCTTAGGAAAGATAACAGGCTTCGCTGAGTCTTTGGAGCTTTACTTGTTCTAAGCATTTTTGTTGAAGTTCTATTTGTAAATTTAGCTTACATTCACCTACGTTTCACTTTACTAAAGAGAAAGATATTAATATTACTGGAAGCCTGGAATTATAGATCTGCAGCAGTTTGAGTGGAAGCTATTGTGACTCTCAGGGAAAATATATAACACACACACACACACACACACTCACACTCATACACACACCCTGGAGTGTGGACGTCTGGCTGTGCTTTCTCACTTGCTGTGTGACCGCTGGCAAGCTACCAGGCAGGTCCTCAGTTTCCTCACACGTGCTGTGGAGAATGCGATGGCTTCCTCTCAGGTGGTTCAGTTAGAAAATGCCTGTGAAATGTTTTTGGCTGTCTTTGGAATAGCAAACCTTTCTTAGAGCACTCAGCTGCAGCAATGGACTCATGCAGGGGGAAGTGGCACAAGAAGTTCTGGTGGCAGGGGTAGAGGCCTTGGGCACTCTAGGACACCTGCAGGGCTGCAGGGTGGGAGGGGTTGGGAGAGGCTGGGAGAGGCTGGAAGAGCTGGGAGAGGGTGGGAGAGGCTGGGAGAGGGTGGGAGATGGGGGGAGAGGGTGGGAGAGGCTGGGAAAGGCTGGAAGAGCTGGGAGAGGCTGGGAGAGGCTGGGAGAGGCTGGGAGAGGCTGGAAGAGCTGGGAGAGGCTGGGAGAGTCTGGAAGAGCTGGGAGAGGCTGGGAGAGCTAGGAGAGGCTGGGAGAGGCTGGAAGGGCTGGGAGAGGGTGGGAGAGGCTGGGAGGGCTGGAAGAGGCTGGGAGAGGCTAGGAGAGATGGCATAGGCCTTGAGCCAGGAATGTGAGTTCATGAAGATAGGCTGAAAGATGCATGGGGCAAGAGTGAAGGCAGCAGATCAGGGTAGCCCACGGAGCTGTATCTGGAGGTGGACTCTTGGAGCCAGAGCCTTGGACAGCCTTTCAGAACCAGAAGACCCTTGCTGCCCTGTATGCCAAGGTCTCCCTACCACCTGGCTCTCAAGGATGCCAGCTGCCAGACTCGGAGGGCCATTGTCCAGACATTAGGTGGCTGAGACACCAGCTACAGCCTGGTCCTGGTGGCCACATAGAACTCCAGCCTCACACAGCTCAGGGCTGAGCTTGATGGCCAAGCTGGTGGGCTAGGGTTTGGAGTCTGCCATGCTTGAGGCCTTCCCAAGGTGAAACCAAATTGTCCTAGCTTAGAATCTAGATGAAGTGCAGGCCTCTAACTCTCTAAGGCAGACAGACAGCAGGGTAACAGAAAGCATTCCAGTGCCCTTCCCTAAGATCCCCAAGAGCCATCCCCCACGTGGGAATTGGGTTTTGTGGATTGGCACCTCACCCTGCAAATGCTCCGCCACTGGGGCAGAGAGTTCCACATTCGGAGATGCTGCCTTGGGAGCTGGATGGTCTCCATAGGCGTTTTACATTTGCTTCTTTCGTTTTGGCTTGAAGGATTTATTCACAGCTGACTATGTTTGGAAACATGCTTTTAGCTGATGGGACGAAAGAAGGCCAAATACAGACAAAGACGAGATCCTATTTGGAATGCAGAGGCCACTCAGCAGCATCGCAGAACCTTTTCCCTAACACCACCCCTGATCTCAAGGAGGAGTAGATTGCAGACAAGCAGATGCTGGCTTGGGAGAAAGAGGGGTTCCTGGTTGTGCAGAGCCAAGAGGGCCTTAAAGCCTGGCCCCGGGCTGATCCCACAGTGCCCTGGGAGCCCCTTGCTCGTGAGCCCCTGTCTCCCGCTGCCTGTAGATGGGCTCTGGTATCCTGTATCCTTACGCAGCTTCCCTCGTCCCTAATTCCCCCTTCACCAGCCATCTTTGCTCTTTCCCTTTCTTTACCGCCAACTCTTTGGAAGGGTGGTCTGAAATTCCACCAGCTCCTGCTTCTCACCCCTGTCCTCACACAAATGTGGGCTGCTCAACGTTTGCTCCCTCTGAGCCTTGGTGATGGTTCTCATCAACGTCATTCAAAATGTCACCACCAAGCTCAGCAAACCCACTGCTGTCTCTCCTGCTTCATTCAGCTCCTAACTCTTTCTTGATGTAACAGTTACTGTGGGCTTCAGTAGAACATTGAGAAAGAAGAGCATAGAGTCGCAGAGACCTGTGTTTTAATCAGCCAGTGTGGCCTTGGGGGACTGATGGCAATTTTCTGGGACTCAGTTCCCCTCTATGTAAAGTGAGGATGATGGTAGAACTAACTTCAAAGGGTCTTTAGGAAGATTAAACCAGATGTGACATAGCAATGATATTAAAAGAGTAGTATACTATTAAGTAGGATCACTATGTACCTCCGTATCTGTGTTCTGTGTAAACATCGCTGGTCCGGTGAGATTGCAGCAAGTATCCAAACAAAAAGAGACTAGCCTCTGTAGTTAAATGACCTTGGCAAACACCGCCTATGCGTGTTCTCTCCCTGTTTTGGAAATTCACGATGCGTGCTTGCTCGCAGTAAAAACGCACGCTTAGCTTTGGTTATCCTAGTGATGCCTAAATTCATTTGCATCTCACAGAGCTGGTGTTCTATAACCCAGAGTCTGGAAAATGCTTCTCACTATATTGATATTGTCAATGGTGTGTTTCTCGAAATGCAATGGTTAGCACCAAAGCTACAGGGTGCAGGCAGATGTGGGGTGCGGTCTGCCTTCAAAGGAAGGCTCTATGGCACAGTATCTGTAGGCTGGATGGTGGGGGTGGGAATGCAAAATGGGCCCCCACTTTATGTTAACATGTGTTTCTGAACTCTGAGGCCGGACATAGGGGGAATCACCTTCCTGTTTTCCCTGGAGGAAACGAATTCATTCCAGTGCTTTTGTGGAAGGACAAAATGACTCCAATGTGGGTTCTGCTTGTCCCCTCCGTGCCCTGCCTTCTTTTCCACCTCGTGCATTGCTCAAAAGGTGCTATCTTCGACATAAATGTTTCCAGTAGCCACAAGATGCTTGAAACCAGGATATCCCCAACAGGCTGCCACGTGTGGCCCCGCAGGTTGTGCCCTGACTGCTCCGTGGGTACCATCTGTACGGACTGCAGCCAGTCCCCAAGCGCCCCAGCCTCAGGGACATATCCTCCCTCTGGCATTCTATGAAAGATGGCTGAGCCCCATGTGTATTTGGCAGGAGATCCCGTGCCCTCTCTCCCTGACTCGAAGTTCTTGGATTTGTGGAAGAGGCTTCTGTTTTTCCTGGTTACCTCCTGTAAGGGTTATTGCCGAGTTTAAAA
This sequence comes from Cebus imitator, assembly GCF_001604975.1. NCBI lineage: Eukaryota > Metazoa > Chordata > Mammalia > Primates > Cebidae > Cebus > Cebus imitator. Next base: position 371,744 of record NW_016107725.1, on the reverse strand, counting down.
TGAGGAAATTGAGGCCAGTATAAGAAAATTAAATGCCAATTTATTCAGCTCCCGGGTGAGGTTCTCTGGTCCGGGTAAAGGGGGCCAGAGACATCGCGCTGAATTCCTGGGGCGTGGGGTTTTTATGGCTGTGAGGAACGAGCCACAGCTGGGTGCTCTGATTGGGTCCAGGGGCAAGGGATTGAGACGGGGTGGGCCGCTATTGGTTGGCGGGTTGTTGGGCGGGTTTTCTGGTGCGAGAGCCGGCCAGTAATGCCGGAGCCTTCCAGGGGAGCCATGCGGCAGAGCTGGGGAGCCATGCGGCAGAGCTGGGGAGCCATGCGGCAGAGCTGGGGTGCCCAGTGCAGAGCCGGTACCGGGTGCAGAGGTGGGTGTGTCCGGCCTCCCGGCGAGGCAACCGGCCTTACACCTCCCTCTTTCAGTTTCTTGAATTCGCATTCCCACTCACTTCTTCATTCACATGGCTGCTCCCATCTTGGAACCACTCAAGAGGCTCGCCTTGTCTGCTACCCAGACAGAGCCAATTAATCAAGACAGGGGAATTGCAACAGAGTTTAATTCACGCAGAGCTGTCTGTATCGGAGACTGGAGTTTTACCACTACTCAACTCAGTCTCCCCCACAATTGGGGGATGGGGTTTTTAAGGATAGTTTGATGGGTAGGGGGTCGGAAAGTGGGGAGTGCTGATTGGTCGGGTTGGAGATGAAGTCACAGGGAGTCAAAGCTGTCCTCTTGTGCTGTGTCAGTGCCTGGGTGGGGGCCACAGGACCAGATGAGCCAGTTTATCATCTTGGGAGGCACTAGGAGATCCATTGAGTGCAGGGTCTGAAAAATAAGCACTAGTCTTAGGTTTTATAATAGTGATGTTGTCCCCAGGAGCAGCTGGGGAGGTTTAGAATCTTATGGCCTCTTGCTGTATGACTCCTAAACCATAATTTCTGATCTTGTGGCTAATTGTTAGTCCTACAAAAGCAGTTTAGTACCCCCCTCCCCAACAAGATGAGGGTTTGCTTTGGGAAAGGGCTGTTACCGTTTTTTGTTTCAAAGTTAAGCTATAAACCAAGTTCCTCCCAAAGTCAGTTTGGCCTACGCCCAAGAATGACCAAGGACAGCTTGGAGGTTAGAAGCAAGATGGAGTTGCTTTGGTCAGATCTCTTTCACTGTCATAATTTTCTAGCTCTTATAATTTTTGCAAAGGTGGTTTCGATCTCTCCTTTCCGCGTGAGCCCAAATATGAAACCCAGACTGTTTTCCTTGATTTCCCGAAAAGTTTCATTGGTCCAGGGCTTTTACTGGTGGATTGGGGTAAGAGATGGGAGGGAGAGGGAACACATTACAGATCAGCACCACAAGCAACAGTAAGAAATGGAGTCCGGGCATGGTGGCTCACGCCTGTAATCCAAGCACTTTGGAGGCCAAGGCAGGCAGATCACCTGAGGTCGGGAGTTCAAGACCAGCCTGACCAACACGGTGAAACCCCATCTTTAAAAAAATTAATAAAAAATAAATAAATAAACGGAGTAACAGGTCCCTCCGTAGACCAGAGGCTTCCCTCCAGGGTACTTCCTCCCCACCCCCAACCTAGTTGTTGAGTTCTAGTCCCATCCTCCTCCCCTCCTCTCCTCGGCTGCCTTAGAAACTTATTCCTTTCCTTGCTAGGCAGAGTAATTTGGTTGTCTGGGTTTTTTTTCTTTCCTCCCAGTTTTAATTTGCATATTCAAAAACTCATTAACACAGTCTGTAAAACAAATGACCCACTACCCTACTCTATGCAGCCTCCTTTTCAGCGTTCAAAAGAAATTTAAAAAAAATAATAATGGCAGAAGATTGGAAATTCCAGTGCTCTTTAGAACATGACTGTATTTGTTGTCGAGTTTCTCTCTTTTTTTTTTTTTAAGATGGGGTTTCACCATGATGGCCAGGCTGGTCTTGAACTCCTGACCTCAGGTGATCCACCCACCTCGGCCTCCCAAAGTGCTGGGATTACAGGCTTGAGCCACCATGCCCGGCCAAGTTTCTCAATAACATAAATCATATCATACCCACCCTAGAAGGCAGAAACAAGTAAAGTTCACTTTTATCTGTGTTTGTTTTAAACAGCAGTTTCTTTTACTTGCTGTATACAAGTTGATGGTAGAAATCATAACACACAGATATGTCCTGATTTGCACAGAACGGTCTAGTTTAGACCTGTTGTCCCAGCTTAACTACTAATCACACCTTCTTCACTTCAAATGTGTCCTGGTTCAGACTGTAAACTAAATAAAATGGCCACCCCCCACTGAAGCAGTCCACGCTGGCTGTTTGTAGCTCTTTGATTGTCAGGCAGAGCCCAGGAATTTTCTCCTTCCCTTAAGAATGGCTGAAGACAGCCGGGCGCGGTGGCTCAAGCCTGTAATCCAAGCACTTTGGGAGGCCGAGGCGGGTGGATCACGAGGTCAAGAGATCGAGACCATCCTGGTCAACATGGT
>NW_016107725.1:328868-369160 GCF_001604975.1 Cebus imitator | reverse complement strand
GGGAAAAAAGGGGAAAACCCCGTCAAAAAAAAAAAAAAAAAAAAGAATGGCTGAAGACTTAAAACAGCATTTAGCAATTGCTTTCACGACTGCCAGCCATCAGCAGGGAGGAAGATATCCCAAAGAACAAAGGGAAAAATACAATTTGTGCAAGAGAATGGCAGGGAACTTACATATTACTTCTGTTTGGCATACATAGGGACTGAATGGCCACCCTTAAATCTATATGCATGTTTGTTTATGCATGTGCTATCTGTCTATCCATCCATCTACCTATCCAAACATCTGTCTACATCTATCATCTCAAGCTGTGTCACAGTTTAAATATTTAACTCTGAGAAATGATCTAAGGAGGAACAAGCCCAGAACGTTGGAGCTGGAAGAAACTTTAGACGTCATCCCATCACACAGGGACACTTAGGCAAGTCACACACAGCTTGAGACGTAGTAAAGACCTGAACTTGCGCCTTCTGCCCCCACCCAGGGCTTTCCTCGGCCTTATGCTTCCCTCTTGATTCTGTGTGCCATCCTCATGCCACTACGAAGGAGAAGAAAGAAATGCAGCCCAAAATGAGAGAGTCCTTTTCTTTCTGGCATTGTTGAGTATTGATTAATACACAGGTTATGGAATCAGACAGATGAGGAATCAAGTCCTAATTCGGTCCTTGCAAGAGAAGTGACTTGGGGCAACTTTCTAAGTCTCAGTGTCATTTACAGAGTTGTAGTCGTGATGAAGTTTAGATAAGATAACATGTAAAAACATTTAGCATCCGATAAACAGTGGTCATTTTTCTTCCTTTCAATGAGGATTTTTCTCTCACATCTTGAGGGTCTTGGAGGGAATTTCTTTCTCTGACATTTTTTAGAGTAAGAATGCACCTAACTCATTATTTGCTCCTATTCAAAGAAAAACTACCCAAAGTGTGATCCACACGGCAGGGCAAATGGGTCCCGAAGATTTAGAAAAAGCTATGGGCAGGAGGCAGGAAGCCAGAGGCCTGGGTCTGAGCACAGCTGCAGCATGAGGTCACTGAGTGTCCTGGGACACTCCATGTCCCTTCTCTGGGCCTTGGCATCCTCCTCTGTAAAGTTGAAGGCATTTAACTTGACCTCAGATGTTCCTGCCAGCTTGGGAAGCCCACATTTCCTCGTCTTTTTCGTTCCATGCTTGTCTGCCCTGGCTATTTATAACAACCTTCCAGGGCTTACTAGAAGAAAGGAAAGCAGTCCCATTGGCTGACCGCGATACTGACTGACTTATTAAACAAATGAATAGGATTCAAGATCACACCCTTGCCTGTTACCAAAGATGGAGGGAAGGAGGCTTATTCAAAAGAACAGAGAGCTTGCCTGGACCGGAGCCACTCGCATGTTGGGTCCTCCCTTATGGAGTGAGTGGACACAGAAAACCATGCTTCCAGCCGTGACCTTGTACATATGGCTTATGTGACCTCTAGCAAGTCACTTGCCTTCTCTGAGTCTCATTTTCCTCATCTCTAAAAAAATAAGAATTGAATAGAGGATGGTGTGAGATTTCCACAAGATTGAAAGGTAGAAGGGACCCGTCCAGCACTGGGGTGTGGAGCGTGGTTTGAGGGAGCTTCTAAAGGACAGCTGTCTGGGGCTTGAGGAGTAGGCAGCTGTCATATGAAAGACCCTGGGCTGGGCGCAGGGACTCACGCCTGTAATTCTAGCACTTTGGGAGGCCAAGGCAGAAGGATTGCTTGATCCCAGGACTTTGAGACCAGCCTGAGCAACATGGTGAAAGCCCATCTCTACCAGAAATACAAAAATTATTCAGGCATGGTGGCACACGCTTGTAGTCCCAGCTTCCCGGGGGGCTGAGGTGGGGAAATGGCTTGAGCCCAGGAGGCAGAGGTTGTAGTGAGTCAAGATCGCACCACTGTACTCTGGCCTGGGTGACAGAGCCAGACCCTGCCTAAAAAAAAAAAAAAAAAAAAAAAAAAATACTGGAGGGAACCGTGGTGTTTACATCAGGACCTCTCAATCAGTGATGATTCTGTCACCCTTCCTCCTACCCACTGGAATGTTTGGCAATGAATGTCTGGAGACGTTTTTGGTGGTCACAACTGAAGAGCTTTTCCTGGCATCTAGTAGGTAGTGGCCAGGGAGGCTGCAATACCCAGGACAGCCTCTCGACATGCTCACAGTGCCGGGAGGCGGGGAGGAGGGGAAGGGTTGTTGCTGGTTGGTATGTGGATTTTCCAGTGCTTGGCACGGTGGCAGGTACTGAATAGGTGTGGGTTGCATTGATGTCATCAGGAAGCAGGAACTCCCTTGTTGGATGACATCATCGGGCAGTCTGTACCCAGGGGTGAGGATGAAGGAAGATAAGTGAGGCATTTCTCACCATTGCCTCACTGTGGAACACGCCACCTTGCAAGGAAGTGAACATCTCTCTGGAGTGTCTGAGCAGAAGCAGGGTACCTGTTTGCCCGTTATGCTTGGGAATGGAGTCTGCCATTGGACAGGGAAACGGGTCTCAGGCTAGGGGCCCTCTGAAGGCCTGAGTTCTGAGATTGATGAGTTCAGACCCAGAAGAAGCCTCAGAGATCATGGAGTTTAAGTCCTTCATTTTTGCGGTGGAAAAAAAGCTCATGAAGAGAACACAGAAGGCTTGTCTGAGATCCCCCTGCTGCTTGGATGTGCTGCTGAAACTGAATCCCTGGTATCTCAATATCCACGCAAATGTTCTTCCTGCTTTCCCCCTGACTGTGTGATTCCAAGAAGGAAACCAAAAAGCTGGAGTTTGCAGCCCATTCTAGTTCTGAAGCCAGGCATTGCAAATGTGGCTTGATGCGCAACCTGGGCTAACACGTTGGCTTGGATTTCTGGATGAGGGTAGAGTAAGGAGCATGAATACTGGTCTCAATAATAAGCGTACCTGCCCCAGCTCAGGGGCTGCTCCCAGATGGAGTTCCCTCTTCCACACTTACTCAGTGGCACCTCCTCTGTGGAGTCCCTCCGTGGTAAGTCCTTGTACACAAGGCACTCAGCTGTGTGCTCATCAGCGTGGGTGCACATGGTTCAGTCCACGGCCTCGCTTGGATTCACTTTCTCACTTATGATATATTGCCCTCTTTCCTACCCTATAGAGCCTCACCCCAACTCCGTCAGCTGGAAAGGAATTTTAAAAGCTGCCATCCCGTCCCCTGTCCCACTTTCCCCGGGCTCATCACTTCTTGTCACATTCATCTCCAAACCTGCAGTGCCCCTCCCAGGGCCTGGTGTACGGGCGATACTATCCAGCATTTGTTGAATGAATGAATGAGTGAGCGCATGAATGACTGGATACCTGGTGAGCCTCCCTGTCTTGGCCCCTGCAGATCAAGGACGTCGTGGGTTATAACTCTTTGGGACACTGCTTCTTCACGGAAGACGGACCAGAGGAACGCAACACCTTTGACCACTGTCTTGGCCTGCTTGTCAAGTCCGGAACCCTCCTCCCCTCAGACCGTGACAGTAAGATGTGCAAGATGATCACCGAGGACTCCTATCCGGGGTACATCCCTAAGCCCAGGCAAGACTGCAAGTAAGTGCCTGGCCCCTCTCTGTGTGCGGGGGAGGGCGTGTGCATGTGTGAGCATGCATTCACTCAGCTCAGCCCAGCACCAGACTTCTGCACTGCAGGGCTCTGCACAGCTTGAGCCTCACAGCCCTTAACCACCTACTGCCCCAGCTTCCTGCAGAGCAGGCAGGAGGGCGTCTTCTCCCTTCTCCCTTCTCAATTTGCCTCATGTGCATTTTTCTTGTCCAAAGAGGGCCCCTGTTCTCATCTGTGGGGCTTCTCCTGATCCACATGGTGCTCTTTGATGAGAGGAAGTGGCTGCCACCTTGGCTGCCACAGAGGACCCCACCACACAGACCCTTTTCTAGATAGAAGAGAGACAGACAGACGCGGTGCAGCTAGCCTTCCGAGTGCAGGACCCTCGCTTAGAAAGGGATACGTTCCTGGGTCCTTCTGACCTACACATATTTTAGAGCCACCCTGACATCATTCGCACATGGCTTCTATTTTCAAGACCCATGCTCTTTTTAATTTCTGAACATTTTAAGTGCTTAAACTAACACCACACTTTAATGAGAAAAGTGGGTTTCAGATCAACAAATCAATGATTTCTCAAATATCTGACGAGACTCTCAAGCCAATATCAGAGTGCCCGACCTGCGCCCACTGTGAGGCAGGGTGACCCCTGGTGGCCCTTTATCTGACCTCAGGTATCTCTGCCCTCCCTGCAGCGCTGTGTCCACCTTCTGGATGGCCAATCCTAACAACAACCTCATCAACTGCGCCGCTGCAGGATCTGAGGTGAGCAGAAATATCCCTTCTCTGGTAGAAGACGAGGGTAGGGGCTGGAGGCAGGGAGACAGCTGAGGTCTACCCCGAAACGTGTGCTCTGAGCCTCAAGTCCAGACATCCACGTAGACAGGCTTAGCTGCAGTGAAGGAAAAGAACAGACTGGGGTGGTGGGTCGGGGGCGTCCTTTGGACTTGGTTTTAAAGGACAGCCCTGTCACTTCATAATACTGGTAACCACAGTTAGCCCTGAACGCTTTATGTATAATAAATCATATTAGAATGCCATGATTTAACTTAGAATGGTACCTGACACATCAGTGTTGTAAGCTCACATAATTTGATTTTTGCAAGAACCCGGTGACATAGGTGCTATTATTAACCCCTATGATGTGGGAGGAAGCTGATCTAGGAGCGCTGACGTGCCTGGGGACAGACACAGCTGGGAGGTGGCGGCCAGGGTGGCAGCACAGCATTCCATCCACATAGCCCTGCTGTCACCCACCCCGCCCATGGCCTTCCGTGGGACCCTGACCTTGACCTGGGACTCAGCTTCCTGATCTGTAGAATGAAAGGGGCATGCAGAGAACACTCCTGAAATCCTCTCATTGTGTGTAGAGAGGAGGAGTTTGAGCCCTGCCGTGATTGACACACGTCAGTCCTGAGCCGTGTCTGATAGAGCAGGAACCCCTGCAAGACTTTAACTGTCATGGTGGGCTCTCCTGTACACCGTCTTCCTTCCAGACCGGACCGCATGGAGGTGTGCTGGGGTGGGCATCAAGGGCCTGCATGGGTGCTGGCGCTAGGTACTAGACCCACCCTTCAGGGTGGGCTGTGTGGCCGCCTGGCTCAGAAGCTCTCTGGGGCTGAACACTGTGGCCTTCCCCTTGTGTCCTTCCCCACAGGAAACTGGATTTTGGTTCATTTTTCACCACGTACCGACGGGCCCCTCTGCGGGAATGTACTCCCCAGGTTATTCAGAGCACATTCCACTGGGAAAATTCCATAACAACCGAGCACATTCCAACTACCGGGTAAGTCTTTCCAGACTGCATCTCTCTGGCCAGCCTCTCAGTCCCCTTCCCAGGCCTGCAGATGATTAGAGCCGGGGTGGCCAGTTGGCGACAGCTGGAAACAACTGCCTTTTTTTTTTTTTTTTTTTTTTTTTTTTTTTTTTTTTTTTTAAAGACGGAGTTTCACCATGTTGGTCAGGCTGGTCTTGAACTCCTGACCTCAGGTGATCCACCTGCCTTGGCCTCCAAAGTGCTTGGATTACAGGCCTGAGCCACTACACCCAACCACAACTGCCTTCTTAATGTTAGTCTTGAAGAAGATGGAGCAGCCATGTGAGGCCTCCCAGGCCATTGGCCACATTCTTCACACGAATCTCCTGTGGTGGTTCCCGTACAGGCATGGATGGACTTAGCACATGCCCAGAGCAGAAGGAGCAAGTCGTGCCTTCACTCACGTTGACGGGGGAGAACTGCCTGAGCTGGGCACCTGAATTTAATTTGCAATTCGCTTGGTGGTGATGGATGCGGTCTCAAAGATGAAAAGTTAGCCTAATCTATAAGCAGAAGGAAATGGAGACGTGGTTCTGAAGGGCGGGGGAGGCAGCGCTGGCATGCTCTCTGCTGTTCCCTCTTGTCTTGTTTCTTGGGAAATGAATGAGCTGCTGCATCTGCACAGAGCTGAGTGGCCAGGTGGGACACAAAGTCCCCAGTCATCTTCCTTTGCTCATCAACATGTCCTAAGCACCTGCTATTGTGTCTAGCACCAAGCTAGGCACGGGGGGACAGAGGGCATCCCAAGATGACCGGGATCTTGAGTCTGTCAAGGACATCCCAGCAAGGACGGCAGTCAAGACCAGAGTCGTGGGGCCTGGGAATGGAGCTTGGAGCACAGCTGAGACCAGAGACGCTGTTTGTGAGGGCAGAGGTAGCCTCAAGGATGCCAGGGCAGTGTGCAGAGAGGCTCCCAAATGCCTAGGGTGGTGTTCTGGTTGAATCCCTAATGGCACCGATGAAGAAACGGACATACCTCAAGGGGAACAGATACATTCAGAGTCAAAAAGTAAAAAGATGAAAAAAGCCCAACCGGAGACAAGACCGAAAGGGAGCATGTCTCAGAATAGACCTGTGCTGACACCTACGAGATGGGGCGAGCAGGGGGGCTGGGTGGCAGAGACAGAGGAGTCATCTCTGGGCAGTGTTGTATCCCAGGAACTAGGAAAGCAGGCAGTGTCATAGGGCAGGGGACAGAGGTGGGGAGGACAACAGTCTCGCCCTGACGGAGGAGAATTAGAGCAGAGTATCAGAGAGGGCGTTTCTGAGGCTGACACGGACCTCAGAGAGCTGTCTTCATACAGAGGCAGGTGCAGGGGCGTATCGCTGTTGGTGGCAGGGGGAACAGTGGAGAGAATGTGTTGGCTGCTTGTTAAGACATGCCCCACACCAACCACTTGGGAAGGCTTCCCACGAGCAGGGAGTTGGGCCACATGGAACCTGGCAGGTGTGGAGAGGCTGGAAAGCGGGGAGCGCATGTGGGTGGATGGTTTCCAACACGCAGGCGTGCAAGGGCTCACGGGTGCGCGTAGGGACGAGCCTTGAGGAAGACAGCAGGTCTCAGTCTCTGAGGTAGGGACGGAAGGAGCTAAGAGGAGGCTCTAGCTGCGTTGATTCCATTGTCAGAGCCAAGGAGGAGGCCCCATCCTTGGTGTTTATGCCCAAAGCCTTGACTCCACATCCACACTGAGAGTGACCTGTCTCAGGAGGTGTCGCCTGGGGTCTCTTATCGGGTCCTGGCAACCATCACGTGATATAGGTGTTACTAGCCCATTTTGCAGATGCTATGACTGAGGCTAAAGAAGGGAAGGGACTTACCCAGTCATAGTAGGAGTGGAGAGCTGCGAGTCAACCCCACATCACCTGACTCACATCACCGCTGCCGAATGATAAGCCAGTTGGAGAACGAATGGCCACAGTGCCCGCCGGTTATCTAAAGAAGAAAAATCCGAGTCTGAGCATTCACAAGAGGCCAAGAGGATCTGGAAAGGAGTGAAGACTGAATGGTGGCCTTCCTGGGCGGCACCATGCCATTTCTCCCTACCCCACAGCTGACAAAGGGGACATGTTTGGAGTCAAACAGGAAAGCCAGATTCTCTCTTCAAGTCAGGCCGGAGCTAAAATGAGACCGTAGGAAGGTCATTGACCCCTGCCCAAGGTAAAGACAGCACTTAGGTTCAGCGTTTCCTTTAAATCACAGCCGATAAATTTCCTAAGCGTGAACACCTGTTCTTGACCTGAGGCCTGGGCTAATAACTGTCCAAAGCAGTGTGGGTTCCACACATGAACTGTGCCATGTGGCCCTGGACAAGACGCATGCCTGTGTAGACTGCAGTTTCCATATATTCCAGATTTGGTCTGAGCCATGCAAATAAGGCAGCGTCTTCACCTCCCTCACTGTAGATCCTCTACTTCTGTTGATGCAGCCTGAGAACCGAGCTGGTTCTCCTGGAGCATTCAGAAGTATGCAGTGAGGCTGGGTGTGAGAAGATGCCTGCAGCCCGCAGTAGAAGCTAATATGTCCCTGAATGTCTCTTCCCTGCAGGCTGGCATGATCATAGACAACGGAGTCAAAACTACCGAGGCCTCTGCCAAGGACAAGCGGCCCTTCCTCTCGATCATCTCTGCCAGGTAATCAGCCATTGGGAAGACACAGTCCAGGGTGACCTTGCAGTCCCTTCTGCCTCCCTCTCCTTCAGCCACTCATTCATTCATGGCATCTGTTGAGCTCTTGGTTTGTGTTGGGCATTGAGCTAGTTGCTGGGGGTACAATGGTGAAAACTTGAGCAGGGTAAAGTCTGAATTAGGATTCCGGCCCCAGTAGCCAAAGGAAGATAGAAATTCCCAGAGGTTTTTAGATCCCACAGCAAAGTGAATACCTGGTGAGTCGGCAGAAATGAGCACCGCCACAAGAGGTTGGGCCAGGATGAAAGGGTGAAGAGAATAGAAGGGAAGAATTTCACCATCAATTTAATGGGAAAGAATATGCAGGTCATTCCTAGAAATAAACCTGCTGTTCAGGCAAAGGCCAGGGGCAACTTTTAAAAGGTACTTTTGAAACCTCAAGGTAATTAGCAAAAACAATCCCCTTTAAAGAGACAAGTTGCTTGGTCTCCATCAAAAGTGAGTAACGCTGGCAACACGATAGTGCACTCCATTTTGTAACTAAGAAGTCCCCAGAAGAGGCACTAGTTCAAGGTGACCTGCCAGTTAGTGGAAGAGCTGGGAGTCCCCAGACTCTCCTGCTGGGCCACGAGCACTGTGTTGCTATGCGCTGCTGGGACTGGCTGGCTGAACCTTCCTCTGTGCTTTGACTCCCCTTGGGGGCAGGCTCTTCAGTGGTAGTGACGAACAAGAAAGGTGCCCCGTTTATAGCCCGCATGGGCTGGGCCATGGAGGAGAAACCTCTTGCTTCTCTGATAAGCTCAGAAGGTTCATTCAATGAGAATGGGTTTCTGTGTAGTCAGTGCCTTCCTGGGCACTGTGAGTAGAGAGAGGCTCGTAGAGCCCAGAAGGGAGTCAGCAGAGGCGTGCCCCCCACACCACCACCTGTGCCCTCCCCATGGTGTGCTGCAGATACAGCCCTCACCAGGACGCCGACCCGCTGAAGCCCCGGGAGCCGGCCATCATCAGGCACTTCATTGCTTACAAGAACCAGGACCACGGGGCCTGGCTGCGCGGCGGGGACGTGTGGCTGGACAGCTGCCGGTGAGTCAGAGCGGCGTGTGGCTTTGGCACCAAGTGGGCATGACGCGTCTCCCCCAGCACCCCACGGAGAGAGGAGAACAAAGCAGAGAGGGGAAGCCAGACATACTGACGTTTGGCCTTCTGGTCCCTCAACCAGGCAGAGGCATAGAATGGCTGCAGGCAGTGACCAAAAAATAAAAATCAAAAAAACAAAACCTAAAAGCAGCATATTGGCTTCAGCCCACAGTACCAGGTGCTGTGGGTTGTGATTTGCTTCCAAGTTGTCACTGGGCTTGGCGCTCTCAAGGTCACATGGCCCATCAGCTAAGGGAGGGAAGAAGAAAGAAGCCAGAATATTCCAGGCACTTACTGCATGGAAGACTTGGTTGCGTTTGTTTCTTACCATGTTTCTCAAACGTGTAAATTATGATCTCCATTTTAGAAATGATAACTGAAGTTCAGTTTAGTGAATTTCTCAAGGTCATGCAGTTAGCTAGTGTTTGAACTGGAGCTTGGAGCTACAGTTCACTGGACTGCAAGACCCAGATGAGAAAGGCAGGGAATGCTGAGCTCTCACAGAAGTCCCTGTGTGAGTGACTGGCACACGCTGGACAAGTGGCACACGCTGGGCACGGACCGGAAGGCGCAGGCAGCGGAGGGGGTTTGTTTACAGGGAGTATTGTGAAATGTCTCCTTGTCTGCCTTTTGTGTTAAAAAATGGGAAATCAGAAACCCTGTTAGGAAATAAACATATTTCTCTATTTTATTGTGACCAATTAAAGGAGAAATAAAGGTGAAAGGGAACAAGAGAAATTGAAAAGTGTGTGAGGAGAAAAGCAGAGGCACAGCATTGGCAGAGTGCAAGAGCGAGGGGGAGGGAGAGGGAGGCTGCTCAGAAAGGCAGAGACCTGAGGAGAACCTGACTTAGCGATGGAGTCCCAGGAAGACACGTGGAAGACAGAGACGGGGAGTTGCAAAGGCCTTCGGATCCCCCAGCCAGGCTGGGGCATAGCATGCCAGCAGGCAGTGACCAAAAATAATAGAAAAAAAAAAAAGTCAACAAAACAAAACCTAAAAACAGAGGCAGAGGGACTGAGGGCCTTCAATTTTTTTTTTTTTTTTTTTTTTTTTTTTTTTTTTTTTTTTTTTTTTTTTTTTTTTTTTTTTTTNTTTGGTGAGATGGAGTGTCGCTCTGTCACCCAAGCTGGAGTGCAGTGGTGTGATCTCAGCACACTGCAAGCTCCACTTCCTGGGTTCAAACGATTCTCCTGCCTCAGTGTCCCAAGTAGCTGGGATTATAGGCATGCACCATGACACCCAGCTAATTTTTGTATTTTTAGTAGAGATGGGATTTCACCACATTGGCCAGGCTGGTCTCGAACTCCTGACCTCGTGATCTGCCTGCCTCAGCCTCCCAAAGTGTTGACATTACAGGCGTGAGCCACTGCGCCTGGCCGAGGGGGCCTTCATTTTGCACAGGAGAAGAGAAGTCATTCATTTTAAGAAGAAGGGAAGGGAAAGAAGAGAGCTGATTCTGGGTTTCTGAAGGGCATTTAGGGGAAGGGGGCAGGCTGGTTCTGATTGGCTCTAGGGGGCAGAAGTGATAGGCATGGGGCTGGTGTCCGCTCTGGAGAAGGAAGAGCCTTCCTACCACGTGAGAGACCAGTCCATAGGTAAGCTGCCAGGCTGCTCATCCCTAGAGCAAACCCTACAGCATCCTTGGGAGGGGCACTATGCAGAAGGTGGGTGGAAGCCCTGGGTTGAAGAGAAACTAGATGATGTCAGTGCTAAAATTCCTTGCAATATCCTAAGTTTGGTAAATTTCTTGGTTCTGGTTGTTGGGCATCTCAGAGTTTGGGTTCCTAAGGAGATGGTAAATGCCAGATTTAGGGCAGCAAGAAAAACTGTGATGACCCCTCCTGCCAAAGTGGGTGTATCTTTTAATCCTCCACCAGATTCATTCCACGGTGGCCCAGGAGCTGGCTGGCACCAAGGCTGTGGTCCTACACATGCACAAGGTTGGCACAGTCAGGGACTGACAGAGGATCGGGATCCCTTCAAGGACTGGTGTGTTTGGCCGTTGTAGCCATGTCAGGAAGGTCACCCTATAACATACACTGGCTGCAGGCAGGGATGGGAGGGGCACTCCTGGAGGCAGGAAGGCCATCGAGGATACTACTGAGAGAGGACTGCAGGTCATGAGAGCTTGGTTGGAACTGAGCCTTTGGAATAGGGAACGGGCTTGGATCGAAGATAATTGTGTTGTTTCAGACATGCCAAGTTCAAGATGCTCATGAGACATTTACCGGGAAGGTCTCAAATTGGGGAAGTGCAGGCGGGAAAAGTGCCTGATTTCGGAGTCATCAGTGGGTCGGTGGGCATGGGAACTATGAGACTCTGTGACATTACCAGGGACACAGTGGTGAATGAGGGGACCAAGAGCTGAGCACTGAGGGACAGAAGCAGTGAAGAAAAGCCGTGGAGGAGTCTGGAAGACAAGACTCAGGAAGTTTTGGAAATAAACGGAGAAGATGATGACCTAATAATAGGCCTGGAATGATGGATTTGAACTAAATGGGCTTTGGAAGAAGAAAAAGTTCCATGTGTCCTGAAAGAGGGTGGGCAGGGTATGAAAACGCACACTGGGCACTAGAGAGCGTCCTGGCCACTGGGACCAGCCTGGTGCAGCTGGGTGGATTCACCCGGCCCTGGAGCTTGGGTCTATGGAGGATAAAAAGCCACAGAAATTTTAGGGAGCAGAAAGGTTGGTGAGAATGGTACTGAGATGAGCCTGGCAGGGTGGACAGGACAGATGGGAGAAGCAGAGGCGTGGAGACCAGTTAAATCTACCCCTGGACACAGGAAGTGAAGGTGGCCGCTGTATTTGGCCCTAAAGTCTGTGGTAGCACGGACCGAAGGCTCAGATCAGGATTCTGTGTAAACCTTTGTCCCTCACAATCACATGGCCCCCCGGAGCATGCTCATCTGACCCCTAAAAAAAGGTGAAAGGGAGCTGATGAGATGGCCCCAGTGCAATTGCAAAATGATTTCTGCCCTTCTCAGGGCCATCATCTGCCTGACTTCCTGGAAACTTGAAAAGTAGCTATTGGTGCTTCTCTCTATGGCTGAAACAGCAGTGAAGATGGTAAAAGAAAAAAAATAGAAGTCCAGTCTCATATTCCACTTTCTGTGGTGCTGGTCCTGAGAGCGGAAGGCCCTTGAAGGTCTCCTGATCCAACCTCAAACTAAGGCCTGGAGTCATAGAGGATGGGGGCTGCAGAGGGAGGCATGTGAGCCCAGTCTGCCTGCTGTGAATACCATTCAACGTGGGGAGACGCCGGGGTCACTCTTTTCTCTCTAGAGTCAGAGTCGGAGTGGGAGGGGACCCAGAACATCCCCTTCCTGCTCAGAACAGGGGAGTCACAACTTCCTGAGCAACCCCTCTGCTCACGTAGAGACTCCTTCCTCTGCACCGTGTTCAGTATGACTCCACGGACAGGGAAGAGTCATCTCCACGACTCCACTGAATGTGAAGCCACGGCATGCTCTGACTGTCAATCTGCTCTCATCCACAGGTTTGCTGACAATGGCATCGGCCTGACCCTGGCCAGGTAAGGGCAACTGTCATTGTGCTCAGCCCTCTGTGGGATCTTGTCTCTGGACAGCTCACCTCAAACGTTTTCTCTCTACAGCGGTGGAACCTTCCCGTATGATGAAGGCTCCAAGCAGGAGATCAAGAACAGCTTGTTTGTTGGCGAGAGCGGCAACGTGGGGACAGAAATGATGGACAACAGGATCTGGGGCCCCGGCGGCTTGGACCACAGCGGAAGGACCCTCCCTATAGGCCAGTAGGTTTGCAACCCTGCTAGCTCCTTGTTCTGCATGGCTTAGCCTAAGCGGCTGTGATGGAAGGGAAAAAGTTAATGGGTAGTTTCTACCTGTTGACTGTGAATTCTTCTGTCCTCTACCAGCCAGAGGAATCACTGAGGTGACTGAGACTAACAATTAAGGGATGAAATCAGAAGTGGGGAGACAGAAGTCAAAAAGCTGTGTTGAATATGAGCAACGGGGTGATGTGGCCATCAAAATGCGTAGTGCGTTCCTGGGCTTTGTTAATGGGAATTTGGTGTCTGGGATCAGGGACTGTTGAGTCCTCTTCTATGACAGCAGACTCACTTGGAGTGTTTCATCCACTCCTGAAGATGGCACAGTGACAGAGACAGGACAAAGCACACTTAGAATAACCAGGAGGGTGACAAAAGCCAAAGCCATGTCACATGCAGATTGGGGTCTTCAACCAGGAGACGGAGCATCACTTTAGGGACCACATGAGGGATGTTGTTATATGTCCTCAGAGCTGCTGTGCACATTGGGGGTGAGACTCATTCTACATGGCCCTGTGGGTTAGGGTTGGTTTCATGCAAGAAGGATGGATCTTTTTAACAATCAGACATCCTCAACAACAGAAAAGTGGACTGTCCTAAGGAGTCCTGGGCTCTGCAGCTGGGGGAGTTTAAATGAAGGTCAGACGTTAAGCACAAGGGTGGAGAGTGAGTGGGTGACGTGGAAAGTTGATGAGCAAACAGGGAAAATGGACTCGGTCAATTTCTTGGAAAGCCACAGGCTGGGTCAGTGGTGAGGCAGTTTTCCTTCTTCTGCTCGTGTTTCTGCTCAGATGTGAATTCAAGCCGGAGAGCAAGGCTCAGAGCCTGTGAGTAGCACGCTGGTCCCTGTGCTCCTGGTGATAAGATCAGCCCTTCTTATCTCCCTGAACTTCCTACTCTTCCTCTAGGAAGACATAATTTCTATTAGAGCCAGGACACTAAATACACATAGACCTAAAACTCCCAGCACAAGTGGACGTGGAAAAGACGTTGCAAAGGCAAAATCATGATCTCCTTCAGCGCAAGCTGGTGAGAAGCCCTTCCTTCTGTGTGACCTCAGTGATGGAGCAGTCCCTTTCAGCATTTGCATGCGTGACCCTGCATGTTCAGCATTTCTTTGCCAAGGGTTACCAGCCTCCCAGGGCCAGAATGCTCCGATGACTTCCAGAGGTGACCCTGTTTATGGAAGCCTGTGGGACAGAGGCAGGTTCCTCAAATCGCATCTGCAGTCCTAATCCTGACTGATCCATCTTGTACAGAGCTGAGTCAGGGCCTGAAGTGCAAAACCTAAATATAGAGCTAGTAAAAATGGACTGCCCCTAAAATCTGTGAAATGAAGAAATGCATGGAGCCACCCCATGAGAGTCAGGATTCAAGGCCATGATGTGAATCAGTTATAAACATACAAATGTAGAAATGCAAAGAGTCTTTGGTGCCCATGAAGGCATGTTACCGTGACTGCTGTGCCTAGGACTTCCTCCACGAACCATATTGGAATGGAAGGGAGCGCAGGGCTGAACATCGGGGACAGCTGGAGTGTGGCCTCTCCCTGTGGGCAGATACTTTTTCTGCTTCTTTTTCCATTATTCTCCCTTTTCTTATTTATATTTGCTGTGGAAGAGAACGGGCCTGACCCAGATGTAGAGACACCAGCACAAGCATACATGTTGGATTTGGAGAAGGAGCAAGCCTAGACTGGGGCCCGGCCCAAGAAAGGCCACCAGGAAGCCCAGCCGGCCCTGCAGACCCTCGCTTCCCGTGCCGTGCTCGGGAGTCTGAGGCAATGGGAGAGTGTGCCTGAGCTACCTACTCTGTGCTAGGCCAAGGCAAAATCTTCAAGTTGCCAGCTCTTGTCCAGTCTCTCCTGCCTCCATCTCCAAGCCTGTTGCCTCTTCCCACCTCCTTCTGGGTCTCAGGGCCTTCTTGGGGTTCTCTGTCAGTCCACAGCCTTGCTTTCCAGTGGGACCTCCCCTTTGCCCAGGGGTGCCGAAAATGTTGCCTTACAATTACTTTTAACACGTTAATCACCTTCCATTCTGTGTCCTTTTCCCCCATTTCCCAAAGCCAGCACACTGCCAGTGTGAAAGGCTTACTCACAGAGGAGAAACTCATGTGGTTCTTAATCTGATTAAATTGTTAAAGCAACTGAAACTAAGGCGATAATGACTAACAGCTCTGCCTTCCCAAGAAACACAATATTGGTCGTGGTATTTACAGTATTTACCCAATGACTCTTTATATAATTGAAAAATTGGGGGAAATGTTGAAACACAGGACCATTCTCCAAACTCCAAACCAGCAACTAGATGGATATTCATCCACCCATCCATCCACTCATCCATCCATCCATTCATCAGGCAGTCATCCATTGACACTGTTTATACATGCTTTCAATTAATGAATAAATTAATGAACTAATGAAGCAATCATGATCTGGGCCAGAGGCAGTTGCTAGAGGTGGGGATCAGGAATGGCTTTGCCCAGGAAGTCTCTGCTACGGTTCACCTCAAAACAACATGGCATTTAGACTGACATCTTACTTAACTCCATAGGAATTTTCCAATTAGAGGAATTCAGTTCTATGACGGCCCCATCAACATCCAAAACTGCACTTTCCGAAAGTTCGTGGCCCTGGAGGGCCGGCACACCAGCGCCCTGGCCTTCCGCCTGAACAATGCCTGGCAGAGCTGCCCCCACAACAACGTGACCGGCATTGCCTTTGAGGACGTTCCGGTGAGTGAGGCGCCAGGGCCGACTCCCGGCAAACCCAGACTTTGGATGGTGATTCACAAGTCTCCCGGGGCCCAGAGTTTGAGCTACTGCCACCACCACAGGGGTTGAAAAGCCTCCTCCAACGAGGCTGGGCCATGTCCCAGTTTGTTCTGCATCCAAACTGGAAAAGTACAAGCATAAGTTGCCCCACAGGTCAGGTCTGGGTAAATGCCCGCTTGCTCACTCCCTGCTGAAAACCCAGGCGGGCCTCAGGAGGGAGCCGATGTGCGGGTCGAGTTTCCTAGGCCGTACCTCCAAGGGTCTTGACTTTGACAAACTGAGTCTTCTGACCAGGCCACCTGTGTTGGCACGAAGAATCTAACAAGCCCCACAGTTTCCAAGGGAAGTCTTAACTGATGGTGTTCTGTTTAATCTCTCCCCAAGGGCAGACTATAAACAGAGGCCTCCTTGCCCTAGACAGAGAGGGCAGAAGACGAGCTGAGGGTTAGATCAGGACCAAGGGCTGCCCCGTGAGACCAGGCGGGGCCAGGCCTCCTGTGCACTTCCTTCGGGTTACGGATTCCCAGACTTTCCCCTCCTGCTCCTCCCTGCTCTTGCCTTTTGCCTGTTTGCCCAGTTCCTGGCAGGCTCAGGGAGAAGATGTGAAACTGAAATTACTTAATGTCTTTACTCAGGAGACTGAGGGCCCGAAAGAGGTCAGTCATGGAAGTCTGCGAGGGCTCATGTGACAAAACTGTCTTCCTGCAACATGCCACACACACATTTTCTCTTGCACACAGATGCTCCCGTGTGTGTGTGTGCCCTTTCTCATACATCACTACCACCTCTCTCACACACACACACGCAGTCCTCAGTCCCCCTCCTCCCTCCTAGCCATCGGTGAAACCTGTGTTTCAGAGCAGGCTCCACGCTCACCCACAGCAGCCAGCCCACCAGTGAGCAGAGGCCAAGAGCATGTGCTAGGTCTGGGAGTTGAGGCACGGTGAACCTTTGACTGTTACTCTGGCTGCATCGGAGGGGTCAGCCATGCGGTTTCTCACTGTGCCCGAGAGCATCTTTGCTTTGGCTGGCTTGTAATGTCAGTGGAAATCGGAAACCTCGCCCTGGCCTGATGACGGCTGCAGTTTCCTTTCACCTTCCAGCCCTGCCTAACTTTCCTGGGCTCTGTTTAGATTACTTCCAGAGTGTTCTTCGGAGAGCCTGGGCCCTGGTTCAACCAGCTGGACATGGATGGGGATAAGACATCTGTGTTCCATGACGTCGATGGCTCCGTGTCCGAGTACCCAGGCTCCTACCTCACGAAGGATGACAACTGGCTGGTCCGGCACCCAGACTGCATCAACGTCCCGGACTGGAGAGGAGCCGTCTGCAGCGGTCGCTATGCACAGGTGGGGACACCTTTCTGGGGGCCGGTCGCTCACTCATTCGCTCATGCAGCTAGCATTCAGTGAGTGTCTACTGTGTGCCTGGCTCCGTTTCAGGCCAGAAAGATACAGAATCTCTTTTTTCTTTTTAACTTTTCCTCTTACCCAGTAGGATTTTTACAAAGTTCAAGTCAAAACACTCGGTAAGCAAAATGCATAGAGAAAAGAACCCTCTGGGTCCAATGCCTAGATTCAAGTCAGGCTCCAACACTTACCATTGGACCTTGGACAAATTACCCAGACTTGTGGAACCTCAGTTTCCTCATCCGTAAAACTGGGATAATCATTGAACTTTCCTAGTGAGATTTTGGGGATGGCTTCAGAAGATGCATGTAAAGTGTTTGACCAGCCCTATCCCAATAGAAATGTAATGCAAGTCACACATGTATTCTTAAATTTTCTGGTAGGCATCTTAAAAAGTAAAAAGAGGCCGGGCGTGGTGGCTTACACCTGTAATCCAAGCACTTTGGAGGCCAAGGCGGGTGGATCACCTGAGGTCAGGAGTTCAAGACCAGCCTGACCAACATGGTGAAACCCCGTCTTTTAAAAAAAAAAAAAAAAAAGTAAAAAGAAACAATTGTAATACTTTAATTCTATTCAGAATACTATCATCTTAACATGAATCAGTGTAGAAAATCATTAAACCCTTCTTGTTTTTCCTAAGTCTTCAAAATCTACCGTATGTTTTATACTCAGCCCACTCAATTTTCAACAAAGGGAAGTGCAGTCCTACTGAAACTAACGTTGTGTTCAATGCGAATGTTTTATTTTTAATTTAGTTTTGCATTTTTATTGCTATATCATAGTCTATTCTCTTGGAGCATGCGTGATATTTTGATATATGTATATAACGTGTAACGATCAAATCAAGAGTAATGGGATAGGAAAAATGCATTGCTTTTGTTTTGAAATTTAAATGTATTAAAGTTTAAAATTCAGATCCTGAATCACACTGGCCACATGTCCAGTGCTCAGTGGCCACATGAGGGACAGGGCAGGTCTAGACGGTGCCTAGAATGGGACAGAACTGAAAATATTAGTTAGCTATTGTTATATTATTATTTCTAGTATTTTGATGAATGACTAATTAATAAATGGGTAAACGGAGAGAGGCCTGAGAGAATGAACTGTCAGGTTCATAGTGAGCCATGTCATCTCAGGGAGTGAAGGGAACATGTATGAATGAAGACACTGTCTTCACAGCTATGCTACAAGGCGGGCACTGTTGTCACCACTGTGGACGTCAGGAATTGGGGTGCTGGAAAAGAGCTGAATGGTGGTTTGGGGTGGAGGAGTGATAGGAGAGGGAGATGGTGTCAGGCTGAAGCAAAAGGGCCATGGGGTGAAGGGGGCACAGGGTGCAGCTGGGGGAGGAGGTGCCAGAGGAGGTGGCAGGGCTAGCATTTAGCAGGAAGGAGGACCAGAGGAAGATGGGGCAGAGGGCAGGAAGCTGAGGGCGTTTCCCTCTGCAGTAGAAGGTGATGTCATGCGCTGAGAATTAGGGGACTGAGCTTGAGAAAAAGCCTCCAGAGAGTGATACAGATTTGGAAGAGCTGCTGCAGAGAGTGGAAAATGTTGACAAGAGGCTTGTAGAAGGAGCGCCTGGCAGTGTTGAAAGCACAGTGGAGACTGGAGACGGTGCATCTGCAGAGGCAGCTCTCTCCCAGGCTGTGGGGTTTTCTCAGCCCTGCTCAAGAGCCCTGGGAGAGGTGGAGCTGTGTCATGAGCCAGGGCGAGGCTTCTGCGGCAGGTGTGCGCAGGGGAAGGGCCAAGGCGCTAATGGGAGTGAGTGGCGGATGTGATGGTCTGAGGACGCTAGGAGTCAGAAGAGAGCTGATGGAGGGGAGTCATGCCCTGAGTAATTGCAGGATGACCAAACCCTCAAGCCCGGCATCCACACTTTCAGCATTACGCAGCCTCAGCTCAAGGTCTGGTATCCCATAGGGCGCCGAGATTTTCCTTCCCACACTTTCTGATATGTTGCTTATCTTCTGTGAAAAAACCAAAACATTGTTAGAGCTTGCCAGGTTATCATAACTGGCAACTGGTTAATAATATTTTTCCTTCACTTTACATCTTTCAAAATGCTTCAATGGGCCGGGCGTGGTGGCTCACGCCTGTAATCCAAGCACTTTGGAGGCCAAGGCGGGTGGATCACCTGAGGTCGGGAGTTCAAGACCAGCCTGACCAACATGGTGAAACCCTGTCTTTATAAATAAGTAAGTAAATAAATAAATAAATAAATAAAAATGCTTCAATGGACCTTTTACGTCTTATACTCAGGACAGTTTCCTCAGATGGGCAGGGTTGAAGCTTCTCTTTTAATCTTATATGTGATAAAACTAGAGGGGAAGAGAACCACTTCCTTCCGAAAGCACGACATCATGGCACATGGGTGTGATTGTCGCTCTTGGCCACAGTTAAGGGGATATTGTCTTATGAATTTAGGATGTGCCATAAAACAGGATGCAGTGTTTTAAACCAATGCTGGGCTAAAGCATCCAGGCTGTAAGGTCCCTGGAACTCAATGGCTGGCAGTCTGGCTTTCAGTTTTCCCTCTGAAATGAGGCACCTTTTATTCATCCAGTGTGTTGTGGCACCACAAGGACTGGCCTCAGGGGCCAGAGACTGAGGGGGAGTAGGAGGGAGAAGCCGGCCAACACACCCAGGCGCTCCCTGAGAGGCAGGCACAGCAACTGCCAGTTACAGGTGAGCTGCATTTTAGGGCAGAATTATAAAAGTTCTCCCTGCCTCTCATTCCCTTCCTCCCCCGTCCACATCTCTGTCCTTTGTCCAGAATTTGCCATCCGACTATTACGCAGACTTTTCTCAAATTTCCACTGGAAACTCAGCAGAGCACTTTTATGAAGATGCACAGAAAACATTAGCTAGATTACACAGCAAGGCTGGCTCTGCCTCTGCCAGCAGGAAAAGATGTCCCCTTATTTGGCCTTTCTTTCATTCAAGCCTTCTAAAAAGGGTTCTGTAAAGAGAAAGTGGCTTTGAAAGTGCAGTCCATAGTCAGATATTAACCAGACACTCTTGGAATAACCCTTCGTAATTAATAGCCTCATTGTGTGTTTCCTTTTTGGGTTTTAAAAGATGTACATTCAAGCCTACAAGACCAGTAACCTGCGAATGAAGATCATCAAGAATGACTTCCCCAGCCACCCTCTCTACCTGGAGGGGGCGCTCACGAGGAGCACCCATTACCAGCAGTACCAGCCAGTCGTCACCCTGCAGAAGGGCTACACCATCCACTGGGACCAGACGGCCCCTGCCGAACTCGCCATCTGGCTCATCAACTTCAACAAGTGAGTGGGTGTCCGGCCAGGAGCAGGGAGATCCAGGGGCAGCTGCTCTGGCTGGTTTCAAGGCTGATACCGAAGGCTTTTTTTGCAAAGTCCTGGACTTGCCTCTCACAGAACCATAGGCTAGCCCGTGTGATCTCTGCAGGAGCACCTAGAGGGGTTGACATCACCCAAGAATTAAAGGACACAGGCCAAGCCCCTGCACCAGCATGGGTGACCTTGGGCAGGGTTGACCTCTTGAGCCCGAGTTCCTTGATCTTTGAGTTGCGGATAGTGTTACCTTGTAGAAGTGCAATGAGGATGGAGGGAGATACTGTCTGACGGGCACGCAGCACCTGGCATTAGCAAGTGCTTGATAGATGGCAAAAATATCTGGGTATTGCTGTTACCATTCTACAGAGAGGGAAATGAGGCTCTACCAGACAAAGTGATGACACCAAGGTCATCTGGATAGGGCTTCATATGTTTAGATTCAATATTTTCTATGCATGTTATTTACTTGTCACAGTATTCCTGTGAGACAGACATTTATCAGTTGTGGGAAATGAGATGGAAGAGATGAAATGGGCCCTACAATCAAGCTGGGACCCGGAAGGGGCTGAGCCTAGGTCCTTCGGATCCTGTGCTCTTTAGCTACAAAAAGAATGTCTTTTTCCCAAACTTCCACAGGGAGCACCCCGGTTGTTGGCCCTGGAGACACATGAGTGAAACATGCAGACTCTCTGCTCACGGGCAGACACTGTCTCTCGTTCTCTCCTTGAACACTGCAACTTGGTCACCACAACAGCAAATGTTCTTTCAAAATTTCCCATACGAAAATGGAGGTGTCATTTGGTGGAGATTTTTTGGTCTCTTTCTCTGAGGCATGTCCCAAAGGCCCCGTGGCCTGGACACCCTTGTTTGTAACCTGACTCTACTTCCCATCCTAGGGGCGACTGGATTCGAGTGGGGCTCTGCTACCCGCGAGGCACCACCTTCTCCATCCTGTCGGACGTTCACAATCGCCTGCTGAAGCAAACGTCCAAGACGGGCGTCTTCGTGAGGACCTTGCAGATGGACAAAGTGGAGCAGAGTTATCCCGGCAGGAGCCACTACTACTGGGACGAGGACTCAGGGTGAGTGGGTGGCCACGTGGCTGCAGGAAAGCGGCTGGACCTCACCTTGTCCACCTGGCCTTTCCAGCAATCCTAAGAACAAGGTAGTTAATGCCAGTTAACGTAAGACACTTTTCTAGGCATAAGCCACCGCATCTGGCCAATATTTTTAAAGCTCTTAAGCTTTAAAAGTGAAATAAACACTCTATTAAATATACATGTGAATTGTGGGGAATTTATGTATTTCAGGAAAAAAAGTGAAGGCAGTAAATCTTAGAATCCAGAAAATATGGTGCATTATCTCAAATCCTCACAACCCACTTGGAGCAGAGGATTAAGAGATTAGGAGCTGGGCACGGTGGCTCACGCCTGAAATCCCAGCACTTTAAGGAGGCCGAGGCGGGTAGATCTTAAAGTCAGGAGATCAAGACCATCCTGGCCAACGTGGTGAAATCCCTATTAAATCCCTACTAAATCTCTACTAAAAGTACAAAAAAGCTAGGCGTGGTGGTGGGTACTTGTAGTCCCAGCTACAAGCTGGGACTCGTAGTGGGTGGATCATAAGGTCAGGAGTTCGAGACCAGCCTGGCCAACATAGTGAAACCCCATCTCTACTAAAAATACAAAAACTAGCTGAGCGTGGTGGTATGCACCTGTAATCCCAGCTACTCAGGTGGCTGAGGCAGGAGGATCACTTGAACCTGAGAGGCAGAGATCTCGGTGAGCTAAGGTAGCGCCACTGCACTCCAGCCTGGGTGACAGAATGAGACTCCATCTAAAAAAAAAAAAAGAAGAAGAGATGGGCAAAGAAGGCACAGGGAAAATAGGAGACTTCCTGAGACCGGAGCATAAAGTTGACCCAGCTGGATCTGTCTTCAAAACCCTCACCCTTTTGCTAACCTGCACTAGGTTCTATTCAATAGAGATATAATAGAAACAGAATATCTGTTCCTGGGAGTTCTTTGGTCCCCTCTCTTAAAAAGAAATTTAGTCTAATATCTTTTTTTTTTTTTTTAAAGATGGGGTTTCACCATGTTGGTCAGGCTGGTCTTGAACTCCTGGCCTCAGGTGATCCACCCGCCTTGGCCTCCAGAGTGCTTGGATTACAGGTCTGAGCCACCACGCCCGGCCCTAGTCTAATATCTTAAGAATGCCAACCCAGCTTCACAGCCATGAGGCTATTGATAGCAAACTGTGAGGAGTAAGGATCAAAGATCATTTCATGGCCAGCTTTCTATTCTAATCTGGAAGTCAATGATAAGGAAATTGATAACAGGTGATGTGTCTTATTTATGGCTCCATCAATTTGCTTAAGGGCAAATTAAAATTTGAAAATCAAAAGTATAAGTAAAATGTTGGGATGGAAGGGCAATAAAAAACATCCCAAAAAACACCCCTTTCCCCCCACAAACTCGAAGCCGGCGGGGGGCAGACATGCTGGCAGGTGAAGAGGAAGCGATCCATTTCATTGATGATAAAGCTGCTGGGGAACAGAGCTTCCCAATATGGTCCCCAGCTTTACCTCTCCAGCCCCCATAGCACTGAGCAATGACAGACTCCCCACGTAGGGACCAGTCCCACAACCTCAGAGCACGGAAGGCAGACCAGAGTGCCCCTGCTCTACGGGCTGAGCCAAATACCCAAAACTAACCAATTATATGCGACACTCACTTCCCTGGGAAGAAGCAGATGAGGGGAAGGACCAGGGGCCAGGAGAATTTAGGAAAATCCTCCCAAATGAAAGCCGGAGGAGGAGCATGAGATGCGCTGCACATACCACTAGGAAATATTGTGGTTAAAAAAACAGATGCTGATAAGGTAAAGTCCCTGTGATACCATCCGTGCATATTTTCTGAAATGTTCAAAAGATGCGAATTTTTCAAATGGAAACTTCCACGAAATACGTTGAACCTCTTTGATCAAAGTCTTAAAAAATCTAAGGCTTGTCCGCTTGTCAACTTAAGCGCATTTTGCTGCATAAGGCAACCTTTTGGTTGGTAGCTTAGCCTAGCCCTATGCCTCCTGATCATTAGGTTGTGTTTCAATTCAGCCATGCTCTTAGGAACTAGGAGTTCGGTTATAGGGAGTCTGTTTCTTATGGAGAAGGGCTGCAAACTCTTGGGCTTTTAAACATCTTTCTGCCTTATGCATTTGTTATTGCTTAGATTCAGAGCACCTGCCTTTAGCCGCTACCTTCTAATAATCTATGGACTAGGATAGTTAACAACCAGTTTGCTATAATTAGGGGGAAAATTAAAATAAGTCGGCTAAAAGGGAGGGGGTTTCAAAGTGTGAAATATATAAGCTCTGAATCATCTCTCAATTTTTCCAAGTTAAAAAAAAACTGTTGGCTGGGTGCGGCGGCTCACGCCTGTAATCCCAGTGCTTTGGGAGGCTGAGGCGGGCAGATCACAAGGTCAAGAGATTGAGACCATCCTGGCCAACACGGTGAAACCCTGTCTCTACTAAAAAATATAAAAACTAGCTGAGCGTGGTGGCAGGTACCTATAGTCCCAGCTACTTGGGAGACTGAGGCAGGAGAATTGCTTGAACCTGGGAGGCGGAGGTTGCAGTGAGCTGAGATCACGCCACTGCACTCCAGCCTGGTACCTGGTGACAGGTAACAGAGGGGGACTGTCTCAAAGAAAAAAAAAAAAAAAAAAAAAAAAACCAAAACTGTTAATTGATTGTAGCTGTGTTCTGGATAGCTAAGTTTGCTTAACACCATCTCAGTGAATTATTATAATGATTCTTACTAAATTATAAACAAGCATGTTATTTAAGGTGCATGGCCATCAGGAGCGCTGCTCTGCCACATTACCTGGTCAGAGCCAGGGTCTGAGCACTGGGCTGGCAGATGCCCAGCCCCTGCCCCTTTCATGCCTCCCAGGGCCTTGCAGTTCAGCCAGCTGGCATGCATCCAAGTTACAAGTCAGGATTAAGGAAGGCAGCTGCTATCTAGCATGGGCTGGATGGTCGTGTACGTTCCTCCCGGTTTAGATTATCTGATATATAATGGCAACAAGGAAACCTGAATACTGTTAAGTTTTGTGCGGAAGCCTCAGGGCCAATCCCATGTCTGTGCCTTGGTCCCAGGAGTGGTTTGGATCATGTTGGGGGCCTCCAGCGAGATGTGACCATGGGTGGCAGTGAACTGCCTTCCTCCTAAGCTGTTCAAAGTGGGTGCTCACCTGCCTCCCCAGCATCCCCACCATGCAGGGCATGGAACGCAGACGGGGCTGCTCTGCTCTCAGCCCTGAGCAGCAGCCTCTAACTCAGTAAGTCAGTTTCTGCTTTATTCTGAGATCACCTGATGTGGATATCTTGAAACATACAGCCACTCAAGGAAGCTCAGAATAAGTGGAGGTGCTACAGAGAGAAAACCAAGGGGCCCTGAAGACATAAAAACCTGCCTGGGCCTCAAGGGCTCAGGTAGGGGAAACAGCAAAGCCAGCAGGGAGGCAGCGGCCTGCCCACCCCGGCGTCTCCATCTCCCACCTTCACGCACATGCGCACACATGCTTACACATGCTTGGCCTCTTGTTTCAGCTCTTTGCTGCGAACTGCCTTCCTCTCTCGATTTCTCAGCAGCACAACAAGCTTGTCAGCCCCAACTCCATGTGGTCTTTTAGTTCAAGCACCAGTCAGTACTGGACAAGACCTGCTGGGTCCCATGAAAGCGAGGATCTTGGTTACTGGGTAGCCAATCCACAGCCCCTCTGCGAGCCCAGTGTGTGCCCCTGGTCTGAGCAGCTGTGTGGCACAGGTTTGGGGGTGAAGGCATTGTGATGCAAACCCAGCTCCCTAGTCTGACTGGGCTCAGTGCAGGCTTGGTTGCCAGAGCAGGATGGGTGCTAGACACCCCGTATCATTTCTTCCCACGTTTCAGATGCAGGGTTCAGCCTTTTCTGCACTGAAAGAGCAATAATGAATCCCAAGTGGGTACTGTGTTTTCCTTTTAATCTGACTTCCTGTAACACTGGGTTAGCTTCCTTTACAATAATAATGACTTTTTTTTTTTTCCTTTTTTTTTTCTTTTTTTTTTGAGACGGAGTTTCGCTCTTGTTACCCAGGCTGGAGTGCAATGGCGCGATCTCGGCTCACCGCAACCTCCGCCTCCTGGGTTCAGAAAATTCTCCTGCCTCAGCCTCCTGAGTAGCTGGGATTACAGGCATGCGCCACCATGCCCAGCTAATTTTTTGTAGTTTTAGTAGAGACGGGGTTTCACCATGTTGACCAGGATGGTCTCGATCTCTTGACCTTGTGATCCACCCGCCTCAGCCTCCCAAAGTGCTGGGATTACAGGCTTGAGCCACCGCGCCCGGCATGACTATTTTTAATAAAGTATAAAATAATGTTTGTAATAAATGGAGAAAAGTAGAGTAAGGAAGACGGAACATTTCCTTACCAGGCGCGATGCGGGCACGGAAAACCCAGCTCTGTTGCGTCCCAGCTGTGTGGTCCTGGGCAAGTCACTTTGCTTCTCTGAGCCACCATTCTCCCATCTAAGAATTCAGGATGACAACAGTACCTACTGGACAGGATCGTTTGAGGATTAAATATGTCAATTTACCACATGTGCACGGCCTAGCACATAAAACATGCTCAGAATAGAAATGCCATTCTTACCGGCTTTTTCTTCAATGCGTTTGTTCCTTATTTCTCCAGCTACATACAACCCTGTGGTAGGTAGACGTGGTTCCATGCTGTAAGGCGTCTGGGTCTACCTGCCATGACCAGCGTATAGTAAATGTCTCAGTGGGTGGGAGGAGAAGGGGGTGGTTCTGAGTGCCCACGCAAACGTCCAGCAACGCTCCCTGTGTGCAGGCTGTTGTTCCTGAAGCTGAAAGCTCAGAACGAGAGAGAGAAGTTTGCTTTCTGCTCCATGAAAGGCTGCGAGAGGATCAAGATTAAAGCTCTGATCCCAAAGGACGCAGGCATCAGTGACTGCACAGCCACAGCCTACCCCAGGTTTGCTGAGAGGGCTGTCGTGGACGTGCCGATGCCCAAGAAGCTCTTCGGTTCTCAGCTGGTGAGTGACTGACAGCAAGCCTGGACCCCTTTGCCACCCAATCTGGCCCAGACCCAATTAGGTCTGCCACTCAGCTCCACAAACCATCTCCTGGGACTGGGCATGCGGGAAGAGGAGGGGAAGGACCACCCAAACCTGACAATTGCATTGGGGTTGATGTTTTCCAGAAAACAAAGGACCATTTCTTGGAGGTGAAGATGGAGAGTTTCAAGCAGCACTACTTCCACCTTTGGAATGACTTAGCTTACATCGAGGTAAGCGCCCCTGGCCCCGGGAGGATTCAGGTTTGCTCATTGAGAGGTGACACTGTGTCCAGGGGCTGCTGTATCAAATTACTACACACTGGGTGGCTTGCATTAAACAAGAAAAAGTTATTCCCACAGTTCAGGAGGCCAGAAGTCCAAGAGCAAGGTGCTGGCAAGGGTGGTTTCCTCCGGGGGCTCAGGGGAGAATCTGCTCCCTGCCTCTTTTCACTCCTGGTGGCTGCCAGCACTCCTGGGCATTCTTTGGCTTCCAGACACATTAATCTCTGTCTTTATGTGGCCTCTTCTCCTGTCTGAGTCTCACCTCTCCCCTTCCTTTCTTTTGCAAGGGCACCTATCTTTGGATTTAGGGCCCACCCTAAAAATCCAAATGGTTTCATCAAATAATCTTTAACGTAATTCCATCTGCAAAGATTCTATTTCCAGACATGTTCACTTTCACTGGTTCCGGGTGGACATATCTTTTGCAGGGCCATTATTTCACCCACTGCTGAGGGCTACAGGGAGTGGAGTGATAATGGAGTTGATGCTTCGAACAGCAGCACAGGCAGCTGCTGGCTGCAGGGTCTGCTTAGGAATCCCCAGGCAGGAGAACCTTTGGGGCTTCGGCACCCCGCCTCATACCTGGGTTGTTCTGGCTCTGCAGGTGGATGGGAAGAAGTACCCCAGCTCGGAGGATGGCATCCAGGTGGTGGTGATTGACGGGCACCAAGGGCGCGTGGTGAGCCACATGAGCTTCAGGAATGCCATTCTGCAGGGCATACCATGGCAGCTTTTCAACTACATGGCAGCCATCCCTGACAAGTGAGTCTGTGCCTCTGTTTCTGGAACCGGCTGACCCCTGGGCAAGGGCCCCCTCCCTGTCACAAAGGCCTTCATCACAGATCAGTCTGGAAAAGCTCAGGCGGTCTCTACAACCTGCCCACAAATCATGGGTGCTGGACGAGAGCTTCCTCACCTCTGGACTCTGGGGCTGGAGCCGGGCTGCAGTGAATGTAGGTCAGGCGGAGGCTGACGGGACAGCCCCGCTGCACATGGGAAGGCTGCCCTGTTCCTCTTCACTACACTCCCGGCGTGATCTCATCCCCTCCCACACCTTCAACATGATCCAAGTGCTGGTGGCTACTATCTCCAGCCCGGATCTCTTTCCTGAGCGCCAGACATTCCCACCCAACTGCTACTTGGAGAACGCCACCTGGACATCTTATAAGGAACTGCGTTCTCAGCCTTTTAAAGTGTTCAACCTCCCAAACCAGCCACTCATCCTGCTCCTTCAGTTTTGATTAAATCATCACCATCCACCCTGATAGTCAGACGAGAATCTGGGCATTCCGTTTGACTCCTCTCTTTCCTCCGCATGCTGTCATCACAGCCTGTCAATTCCACCTGCGTTACGGCTCGCCTACTGGTTCCCTCCACAGCATCCTCTCTCCTGCTGCTCGGCCCAGGCCTTTGCTGGTCATCACCGGCACCATTGGCACAGTCTCCCCAACTCCCACCCATCTTCCATATTGCCTGCTGGTTTGAACTTCTTAAATGCAGGGAAAACCTGTGTCCCCCCTCCTTAGCAACAATCTTTAATTCCCCACCACCTTTGTTGGCTGAGCTCCAACAAAGGACCATTAGCTTTTGTTCTGAAATGAAACGTCGCAGAAATAGCCTCCTGAGAACAGATCCTGAATCTAGAGTGGAGGATGTGTTTCCGATGAGCGGTCTCTCCCTAAGGGACCTCACCCCACCAACCCTTTGGGCCTCCCTCTCCAGCCTCCTCCAGGGCCTGAGGCAGCCCCAGCTCTCTTCCCAGCTCTCCTTATTGCACACAAGCCCTTAGCATCTTATGATCTTTCTTGCTGCTCCCAGTGGGACACAAATGGGGGTAACAACGGGTTCCAGATTCCGTCACAGTTTTTCCGTGTCTGGACTGTGGTCTGTGGTTAGAGAGTTCCTTTGAGATACGAACTGGATGCCCCACTGAGCTTCTGCCCCATTCCTAGTCCCAGGGGAGGTGCCCACGTGCTCCTGTCTGGCCCAGTGTGCTGAGTCTGCCACTGTGACGGCTGTGTTCCCAGCACTTTGGACTGAATCATCCCATGCCAGGGAGTAGACACTCCTTATTTCCAAGTCAAACTTTTGAAATTTGGGACCTTCAGGCTGGGCACGCACGTTGCTCCAAACCTCTGCCTCTTTCAAGCACATTTCCCTTCGGTAGGTCCTCTGAGATAACTTGGTAACTATTTGCTTCAATCTCCCCATTTGCAAAATCGAGGCGGTAACCTTGTTCTGCCTGACCAGAGAGAGGTGACGTGAACATGAGAGGTCAGTCTGAGCTCTTGGTACAACCTGAGTATCACGGTAACGACATGGTGTTCTCCCCGGAAACACTTCCAACCTGGCCATGCTCTTCCTGCAGCTCAGAGGAGGCTAGCTCTGAGCTACACTAAGCCTGTGTCCATCAAAAGAAGACAGCAAAAGAAAGATGGGCTCCAAGAGAAATCCTCTAGCCTGGGGCCTCTTGAGCTTTAACATATACACAATCACCTGGAGATCTTGCAGAAAGGCAGACTCTGATTCAGAAAGTCTGCAGCGGAGGAATTCTGTGGTTCTAATGAAATCCCAGGTGATGCCAAATGCAGCTGGTTTCTAGAACCTTCAGGCGCTCCTAGATGGCTTTATGATATGACAGATACTCCCCTCCTCCTTCCCTCGCCTCTTCTTTCTCATCCCTTTCTCCATCACCACTTCGATCTGGTCCTACCTAACTGGGGTTGACAGCATTCAAGGGAAGAAATGCGTATTGAAGTCCTGCGTGCCGAGCCCTGGCATGCTGTGCTCTGCCTATATTCTCTCCTGTGTCTGGAGAGAGACAAGTAAACGCGGCAAGCAGACTCCAGGCTTGGAGAAGGCCGTGGGCACCAACTGTGGCCAGATGCGTGGGAGGGAGCTCAGGATGTCTGTCATCACACGGAAAGAGCCGGTCAGCTCGGCACACAGCAGAGGCTGCCCTTTCCTGAATTCCTGGCCAGGCATCTGGGCACTGCCAACTCCAGTCCCACCATGCACAACCCAGCATCCCTCCCCATGCCCACTTGCTCCAATTTGCAACCTCTCTCCGGTCTAATCGGTTTCTTCTTATACAGTTCCATAGTGCTCATGGTGTCAAAGGGAAGATACATCTCCAGAGGCCCGTGGACCAGAGTGCTGGAAAAGCTTGGGGCAGACAGGGGTCTCAAGTTGAAAGGTAAGCGTTTGAACTGGGGTTTAAATTGACCCCAAAACCAGAGAAGGCAAATGCCTGGCATGGAGGTTGCTTTCATCTTTTGCTGAGTTGAGAACATGCTTTGTACTAATTGGGTACAACCTCAGAATCCCCTACACAACCAGTGGTCTACTGGAATGGACGGGAAGATGACACCTGTTTCCCACCCTGCACTGCTGCAAATGTAGTATAACTTGCTGCCAGACACTGAAAGAAAATTGCTAGAGTTGAAGGTGGCCATTTATCCAACAAAAGTATCATGAGAAAAGTGGCTTAGTTCAGCCCTCCTACCCAGCTCCCGCTCCTCAGACTGGCCGGGGTCCTGCATCTTCCTCAACATCCCAACTGATGCCTAGCATGTGGACGGTCCCTGGCAGCTTGCAAAACTCTTATGTGCTCCTCTGAGATAGGTAGATGAGAAGAAAATTAGAGCCCAGAGAACCCACATGGCTTGTCCAAGGCCAGGCAGCTGGTGGTGAAGCCTAGCACAGGCTTGCTGGCTGGGCTGGAAAAAGCCATCCAGGAGGGACATGTCAGCATGGCACCCATTATCATCACACAAACTAGGTTCAGGGACAGTCCTCACGGAGGCTGTGTGGGAGGCAGAGCAGCTCCACGGGCAATAATGACCATGACCATTACTGCTGCTATTTAATGGTTAGCCGTGCACTTTTGCAGAACATAAGTATCTCACTTATTAATTAATAATACTTATGAATAAGTATTACACTTATTAATAACCTGTGCAGCAGGTACTATTACCATTTAAGATGAGGACACCCAGAATTTCACAGCCAAGCCACTTGTTTAAGGTGAGGATTTGGATCCTAATCTTCTTAACCCAAAGCTGGGCTTTTTAGTTAGACACCGTCCTCACTATGGAAAATATCAAAATCAGAAGCCCATCTGTGGGGTGATGGGAAAAACCAGAAGCAATGCAAACCCCTCAAACCAGCCAAAGGAGAACATAAGGAAAAGAGAAGCATCCTTTCCAGCCAAGTCCTGGAATCATTTTGGAGCCTCTGTCTTTTAAATTAAGACCCTGGTTGCCAAAAACTGATGCATGTAAAGGGACCGAAGTTGAATGGCACTTTCCCGGTGGTGATTAATGCACGTTTCCTGCCAGGATGGACTGAGGGTGGATGTGGATTCCCATGCCCCTTGGATAGTCAAGCTCTGAACTGCAAGATGGAGGTGCTGTGTGGGGTTCGGGGGCTTCGAGTTCTCATCTGGGCTGCACCACTGCCTCCACACTCTTGGTCAAATTCCTTCTCCTCTCAGAACTCCTTCAAAGCCACAGAGTGATAGAGAGCGGAAGGAGATCTTGTAGATCAATGCCATCATTTGATGGATGGGAACGCTGAGCTTCAGGGAAGGACAGGGCCTTGCTGGTGATCCCGGGGGCAGCTCGAACGTAGGCAGGTTCCTAGGAAGTCTCCTCCCTCACGCTTTGCCCCATTTCCTGCTGTGCATGGCTCCCCTGTCTGTAGCAAAGCCATCACCCTGTCTAGTGGCCATGAGGCTCAGGTGAGCCCCCGCATACCCCATACAAACACATGCCAGGTACCAGCAGTAGCCGAACACAGAGCTCTTCCCAAGAGACCACAGTGCAGTGGGTCTGGGGGGTACGGTACCTGGTGCAGGCAGGGGCTGGTGATGGGAGCCCTGGAACGGGGCGGGGCAGCCGTCCTCTCACAGGGCGTTTACTCAGGAAGCTCACTGTTGCTTTTCAGAGCAAATGGCATTCGTTGGCTTCAAAGGCAGCTTCCGGCCCATCTGGGTGACTCTGGACACTGAGGATCACAAGGCCAAAATCTTCCAAGTTGTGCCCATCCCTGTGGTGAAGAAGAAGAAGCTGTGAGGACAGCTGCCGCCCGGTGCCACCTCATGGTGGACTATGATGGTGACTCTTGGCAGCAGACCACTGGGGGATGGCTGAGTCCCCCAGCCCCTACCAGCAGCTGCCTGGGAAGACCATGTGTCGGCCCTAATGGGCCAAGGGAAGGATATTAGAGAACCCGGTGCTGCCACCTGCCCCCACTCAAGTGTCTACCTGCAGCCCCTGGGGCAGTGCTGGAAACCTTCACTTTCCTGCAGCCTCTTGGGGGCTTCTCTCCTATCTGTGCCTCTTCACTAGGGTGTGGGGACCATATCAGGAGACCTGGGTTTTACGGACAGCAAAGATACACCTTGCCAGGAGCCCCAGCCCAGATAGGAGGTAGCCTGGAGGGCTGGTCATTTACAGATGCCCACGATCTGCAGCAGACAAGTGACGGTGGTGAATGTAGGTTCCTTGTCCTTGAGGACATTTTCACTCCTGTGAGCAAGAGCCAGCCCCACAGGATTAGGAGCTGGGGCAGAACTGGCTACCCTCGGGGAAGAGGCAAGCCCTGCCTCCGGCCGTGTCCACCTTTCAGGAGACGGGGGCAGATCTGGATTTGGACTAGATGACTCCCAAAGGCCCGCGTAGCTGTGAGAGCCCTGAAATCTGCAGCATTTCACATGGTACCTGAAACCCAACAGTAGAGGAAAACA
Source organism: Cebus imitator (assembly GCF_001604975.1). Lineage (NCBI taxonomy): Eukaryota > Metazoa > Chordata > Mammalia > Primates > Cebidae > Cebus > Cebus imitator. Next base: position 336,560 of record NW_016107725.1, on the reverse strand, counting down.
TTCGTTTCCTCTGCTAGCCCTGATGCTGGGTGCCCCAGGGCACATGGGATGGAGAGGTGAGAACGAATGCCTAGATCGAGGGGCCTGCATCCAGTGGGGCGGGCAGTCAGGTCCACGTGCACTGCAACGCCAGGCAGAGAAATCACGCAGGTAAAACGGAGACTGGTGCCATCTCAGAGGGGAGGGTCAGGAAGGCTTCTCGCTTGCAGGAATGAAGGCTGGGCGCATTTTGGTTAGGGGAGAGGTAGCCCCTGGGGTGGGTCGGGGAGGGATTGGGCCCTGCCTGCTGCCACCTGCTGAAGCTGATCACTGTGGCATTGCCCTTTGCCCACTCCTTGTCAGCCCACTCATGATGGAGAAGTGTGGTCAGAGGGAGCAATGGGCTTCGCAGCTTATGCCCAGAGCACGGAGGAACTCGTTCCCCACGCAGCCCTGCCTCTGACTCCAGGAGAGTGGAGTGAAGGTCAAGGAAGTGAGCTCCTGCCTTGGGGCCTCATTTGCTCTTCAGCCAGGGGACTGAGCAGTAGGGGCTCCAGGAGACCTTAGATGTGCTTACACTCCCTCGGCCTGGGATTTCAGAGCTGGAAATACAGAAAGTATCTAGTCCAAAGCCTTCATTTTAACAGATGGGGAAAATGAGCCCCCGAGACGGGAAAGAACCACACGGCCAGGGGAGGGCCCGGGGAGCCCCCCCCCCCAGCCCTTGCTGCCACACCACACTGCCTCAACAGCCCCGAAGCAGCTTCCGGAAATGGGGACAAGTCCCCTCGAAGGAAAGAAAATGATTAGAGTAGAATGACAACGAGCCGCCGTCTCCCTCCTGCTCCCGTGCACACACACACAAACCCGCCTTCCCCTTGGTGTTGGCGGTCCCCGTGGCCTTCACTTTGTCCACTACCTGTCAGCCCCGCCGGGGTGCACAGCAACTGCCATCGGTGCTAGCGTCTCTACAGGTGCGGCCCAGCAGATGGGGTAGGGCCAGCCGTGTTTCTGGTCAGCCAATTTGGCTGATCTTGGGTGTCCGAACAGCTATTGGGTCCACCCCAGTCCCTCTGAGCTGCTGATAAATGCCCTTCTCTCTCCCTAGCCCACCTTAGAGAGAGAGCCCAAAGAGCTCCTGGAAGAGGGAGAACTCTATCTGTGGTTTATACTCACAGAAGGCGATGGGGTCTCCCTGGGTCTTGTGATGAGGAACTACGTTTATCCCCTTTCCTGCCCCAACCACAAACTCTTTCCTTCAAAGAGGGCCTGCTTGGCTTCCTCCACCCAGCTGCACCCATGAGACTCAGTCCAAGAGTCCATTCCCCAAGTAGGAGCCAACTGCCAGGGAGGTCTTTCCCACCAAACATCTTTCAGCTGCTGGGAGGTGACCATTGGATTCTGCTTTTAAAGATATGGCCGATTCAAAGGCCAGAATCACAGGAAGGACCTCTTCCAGAGAGATTAGCGGTGACAGAGGAGAGTTCCAATGACCTCATGTCCTCCTTGTCCACGGTTTTGTTGAGTTTTCACTCTTTTAATGCAAGGGTCTCACACTGTGAACCACTTAGGATGTGATCACTTTCAGGTGGCCAGAAATGCTGAATGTCTTTGGCTCAGTTCATTTTTAAAAAAATATCTATTTGAAAGTTCTCAGAGTTGTACATATGTTTCACAGTACGGGATCTGTACATAAAACTTTTTCCTAAACCATTCACCAAGAGCCAATATCTAGGCATTTTCTTGGTAGCAATTTTCTTATTGCTTAGAAAACTATTCTCCTTATTGTTTCTGTTTGTAAGATGTAAGTTAGGTCTTTAAGGAAAGCAATGCTCCTCTGAAATGCTTGTCTTTTACCTGCTGCCGAAATAGCTGGTCCTTTTTCGGGAGTTAGATGTATAGAGTGTTTGTATGTAAACATTTCTTGTAGGCCTCACTATGAACAAAGATATATTTTCTATTTATTTATTATATGTGCACTTCAAGAAGTCACTGTCAGAGAAATAAAGAACTGTCTTAATTGTCATGTTTGGAATGTCCTTTGCATTGCTTGGAAGGGGTTCGCCTAGAGCCAAGGACATTGGCTCTGGTTTGGAAAATTTTGCCATATCATAGTAAACATGCAAAGGATGTCATCATCTTGTCTTTATCTATTAAAGCGGGCTTCATTTTATCTAAGGATAATAAGTTATCTAAGAATAACCTAAGTAACCAGTTACCTGGGGATAATAAGACTGATGAACTCACCCCATGTGTCTGCCTTACATCCATGGTCTCATTCCCAAGGGCTAGTTGCATGTCAAGAGCCTACTTTGCCCCGCCTGAAGGGGGTGCCCATAAGGGCAGGTGGGGGTGGTTCAAAGAAAGATGTCATTCATATGGCCGGCCCTGTCCAGAACACGCTACGTCCTCCACATTTCTAAGCCATCAGGAGGCTGTCACGTCAACTTCCCTCCCAGATGAGGAAGCCAGGCAGAAGCCGGACTCTCTCTTCCTCCCAGGCACTGTTTAGCCAGAGGCCAAATACATGTTTGACAACAGCACGGGGGCTGAGGTGGGAATAACGGGTCCAAAGCAAACTGGCAGACGAGAGAGGCAGACACAGGTAGAGGGCACCTCGGGCAGCGCTGGAAGGAGCTCAGGGGTCTAGAGAGGAGACGGTGAGGGGCAGCGGTTAGAGCAGGTCCAGAACTGCCAGTCTAGGAGGGCAGCCACTAGCTTCATGGGGCTACATACATTAATTTAAATTAAATGCAATTAAAAATTCAGTTCCTCAATCACATTGGCCACATTTCAAGTACTCAATGGCCACGTGTGTCTAGTGGCTACCATATTGGATAGGGCTGATATAAAACATTTCTGTCATCACAGAGAGTTCTCTTGGTGATTTCCAAAGAGCTTCTGGGACTTACACTTTGGGCTTAAAAACAGAACAACCACGTCTCGTGTGTGCATGTGTGTGTGTTTGTGTGCATCTGTGTATAGTCAGTCCACTTAAAGAGGCTGGCACCAGATTGGTGGCATTAAGCTGCCAATAAGCTAATATATTTAGCAGACTAGCTTTGGAAATAACATCAGCTGTGCAGTAGAGAGTACATGGCCCCTACCTTCAGGAAACTTTGCCAGGAGAAAGAGATCACATTTGCACACTCAGTCAACAGATATTTTTGCAGCCCTGCCCTGTGCCAAACACCGTGCACACAGAGGAGCACAGAGTGACCCCGTGGAGAACATGAAATTATCTTCCCCATGAGTGGTGTGGCAGGGTTCTAGGGCAGGGAGTGCTTGTTGCCTGGAGTGGTCAGGGAAGGTCAGTGAAAGTAGGACAGGAGTTGGCCTAAGAGCCAGGGATGGATAAGGGAAGGGCCTTTTGTGAGAGGCACAGTCTAACAGAGGGGCAGCCATCGGGGTGTGGGCTTGAGGACACCTGGGCATAAATTGAGGATCCGTCATGAGAGGCAAAGTGGAAGGTAGGTTGGGCAGCTTCTAGGGACCACTGGCTGTGATGATGGGGAGTGCAGGGTTACTAGTGACTTCTCAGCTGCAAGTGTCACTGCATGAAAGAGAGCACAGCCCACTGGTTCAGTAGGTGCAAAGAAGAGGCATCTGGGGGGGACTAGGAAAGCAGGCGCCAGCACAGAGCTGGCAAGCAAGGTGACACTGCACACGGCTAGACGCACAGCATAAGCAGCCAGAGGTCGCGGTGGAGGGATGGGCAGGCGCTGCAGGGTCCTTCACCATGTGTCCCTGCAGTAGTCAGCAGACCCCAGAGGTAGTCACTGTGCCACACGGCAGGTGACCAGTGGGCACATCCAGTCCCCGTCCACAGGATGATCTGCTCTGCTGACCAGCCCGGGAGCGGACAGGTCAGAAAAGGGTGGCAGAGGTTTTGCAGAATACGCAGGAATGAACTAAGTGGAGAACGGCAAAGAACATTCCTGGAGAGGGAATGCTGCGGAAAGGCCTGGAGGGAACACACGGAGATGCCAGAGGAAGCGGGTGGGGCTCCTCCCCGCAGACTGGAGGGGAGAAGTCATGGGCGGTCACTCATGGAGTCGGGGTGGCCTTAGAGGTCGGTGCAGTGACAGCTAAGAATATCTGCCTAAACAAGATGCCAACAGCACAAAGCCAGAAGCAGGCATTTGGGGGAATTCTGTCCCCATGCCCCCAGGCACACAGAGTGTGGCACACAGGCAGTCCCTCAGGTGGCATCTGCCTGCATCTCCAGTCTGCTCACCCATCCCTTCCTCATCCCCAGTCCCCAGACATGCCCTGATCCTCATCCCCTCCACTGGCTCAAGGATCTTAGAGTCCTCACAGCACGGTGGGTGACCTGGTGCAGCCGGCCTCTCTCGGCGTGGCTGACGTCTTCCCATGTTCCAGGGCAGAGCTCCACACAGCCTTCTCTACCTGTGCCTGGCAGCTTCCTCCTTCCTGGCCTGGGTCTAGGGCACGTGCCTCGATATTTCGCCCCCTGTGGCAGGCTGTCACTCACTCCTTCCCCCAGACTGCAGCCTCCTGCAGAGCAGAGGCCACTGTCTTTCCCACCTCTGGCAGAGTTCTGCTGGATAACGTGTACTTGGTGTGTTGAATGAAGACACAAAGCCGGCCCTGGTGCCTCCCTCCTCCCTCTAGCACTGAAGCCAAAACCCCGATGCCCTCTGACCCCATCCCAGCCGTTTTAGCGTGGGGGCTCGGTGGGCGGCAGGGATTTTCTCCCCAACGTCAGGGAAAGGAGTAGGGCGTGGGTGGTGGGAAGGGCTTGATCCTGGGACGGTCAAGTCCACAGGCACCTGGCAGTGCCCTCATGTCCTCAGGGCTGGGGTGGGGTGAGAAGGGGGGCAGAGGTAACGGTGAGGCGGGGGGATGGAGGAAGGGAGGAGCTCAGTGTCCCAGGACCCGCCCTCCCTCCCAGAAAACAATCAGGAGCACCAAACAGAATCAACAACACGCATGACTCATCTTTGAAAGCTCTAAAGCAAGCTTGTCTAACCCGCAGCCAGTAGGCTGCCTGCAGCCCAGGATGGCTTTGAATGTAGCCCAACACTAATTCCCAAACTTTCTTAAAATATTATGAAATTTTTTGCATATATATATTTTTAAAGCTCATTGGCTATTGCTGGTGTTAGTGTGTTTTATGTGACCCAAGACAATTCTCCTTCCGGCGTGGCCCAGGGAGACCAAATGATTGGACGCCCATGCGCAGAAGCCTGCTACTCAGTGTGGTCCACGGGCCAATAGCATCAGCCGGGCCAGATGGCTTACATCTGTGGCCCCAGCACTTTGGGAGGCTGAGGCAGGTGGATTGCTTGAGCCCAGGAGTTCAAAACCAGCCTGGACAACAGAGCGAGATCTTCTCTCTACTAGAAAAAAATTGTTGTGAAAAATCAGCATCACCCAGCAGTATAACCAGGAGCTGGTCAGAAATACCCGCTCTCAGGCTCTCCCAGATCAGCTGAATCAGAATCTGCATTTTAAGAAGGAACCCAGGGTAGATGTTTGCACAGTAAAGTTTGAGAAGCGTGGTTTTTTTTGTTTGTTTTGAGACAAATTCTTGCTCTTTAGCCCAGTCTAGAGTGAAGTGGCAGCTCACTGCAACCTCTACCCTCTGGGTTCAAGTGATTCTCCTGCCTCAGTCTCCTGAGTAGCTGGGATTACAGGTGCCTGCCACTGCGCCCAGCTAATTTTTTGTATTTTTAGTAGAGACAGGGTTTCACCATGTTAGCCAGGCTGGTCTCAAACTCCTGACCTCAGGTGATCCACCTGGCTCGGCCTCCTAAATTTCTGAGAGATTTAGAGTCTCTCAGAAATCAGGCACAGTGGCTCACGCCTGTAATCCAGGCACTTTGGGAGACCAAGGCAAGAGGATCACTTAAGCCCAGGAGTTCGAGACCAGCCTGGCAACATGGTGAAACCTCATCTCTGCCAAAACAACAACAACAACAAAAAAAAAAAAAAAAAAAAAAAAAAAAAAAAAAAAAAAAAAAAAAAAAAAAAAAAAAAAAAAAAAAAAAAAAAAAAAAAAAACCACAAAAATTAGCCAGGCGTAGTGGTACACGCTTGTGGTCCCAGCTACTCAGCAGGCTGAGGTGGGAGGATCACTTGAGCCTGGAAGGTGGAGGTGGCAGTGAGCCAAGATCACGCCACTGCACTCCAGCCTGGGTGACAGAGTGAGATCCTGTCTAAAAAAAAATAAATAAATAAAAATAAAAAATAAAAAAATAAAAAAAAAGGCCCTAAGAGCCTAGGCAGCAGGTTTAGAATGGATTTCATATAAGGCTGTCTGGCCATGATGACATCAAGTGTGGTGGACAGAGAGCTCCGTGCCAAGAATCAGAAGGCGTCCACCTGCTCCCCTCGACTCCAGGATTCCTTCTTTCTTCCCCTGTCCCCACTAATTCTTGAAGACAAGGAACATGTCTACAGAAAAGTTGGGCTTAGGTGTTATTCAGGGTGAGAACCTAACAAAACAATTCTCTGGCACACAAAGGCTTAAAGAGAGTAGCACTTGGGTGCTCTGCCAGAAGACATTACTCTAAGGTATTCTCTAAATCGGACAGAGAAACAAAATTATGAATTCAAAATTGGGGTAAGGGGAACAGGAAAAAAAGCCAGCAGCCAACCCTAAAACCACAAAGATATTGCAATAAATTTTATAAATATAAACACAGAATTGGGTGCAAAGCCAAAAGCAATTTTGAGATAGCCGATTGTTAATATTTACAAAAGAAAGGTGGATCGTATAAACCCAGGACACGCAGTTATAATGAGCACAACCGGTACAAAGAGGGAGCATGCAAAGGGGGTGATTGTGTTAAGTTCTTCATCTTCTCTCTTTTTTTGTTTGAGACAGGGTTTTGCTTTATCAACCAGGCTGGAGTGCAGTGGCATGATCCTGGCTCACTGTGGCCTCAACCTCCCAGGCTCAGGCGATCCTCCTACCTCACCCCCTGAGTAGCTGGGACCACAGGTACATGCCACCATGCCCAGCTATTTTTTTTTTTTAATTTTTTTGTAGAGATGGGGTCTCACTGTGTTGCCCAGGCTGGTCTCAAATTCCTGAGCTCAAGCGATCCTCCCACCTCAGCCTCCCAAAGTGCTGGGATTACAGATATGCACCAACATGCTCGACTTCTTCATCTGCTCTTGTGGGAGGAAAATGTCTTATGTTGTTTTAGACATTAACAGATTTATAATTATAGGTTTAAGAAGGAAAACCAAAACTACTGATGATAATGAATAGCATTTAAAAATGAGACATCTCCTTACCACTGCAGAAGACAGAACAAACGAAATACCGTCTCCATAAAGAGACGACAGAAAGATGACATGACAATGACCACGCAGCACCCGGGTAAAGCAGGGTCCAGCCACCATAGCAGTAACAGCACATGACCAACCTAGGGTTCCCAGCTAAACATGAAAGACTTTCAGGTTCTATTAGGAAAACAAAATTAAATTATTTGCTGCCGCCAAGATGGCCGTTTAGGAACAGCTCAGGATCGCAGCTCCCAGTGAAAGCGCAGAGGGTGAGTGGACGCCGCGTTTTTATTGCCCACAGACCAGGAAACTCCCGGGCAGAGGTGCTCCACGGTCGCCAGCGCGGCTGTTTCGGCCAGCGCCGCTGCTTTGCCCCGCGCGGCTGCTTTGTCGGCGCCCCGGAGCCGCGGTTCTCCGTACAAAATACACTGGTCCGGGGGCCCTTTTGGCTGG
>NW_016107725.1:318792-322858 GCF_001604975.1 Cebus imitator | reverse complement strand
TGCCTGTAATCCCAGCACTTTGGGAGGCTGAGGTGGGTGGATCACTTGAGGTCGGGAGTTCAAGACCAGCCTGGTCAACATGGTGAAACCCCACCTCTACTAAAAACATAAAAATCAGCCGGGTGTAGTGGCACACGCCTGTAATCCCAACTACTCGGGAGGCTGAGGCAGGAGAATCAGCTTGAACCCAAGAGGCAGAGGTTGCAGTGAACCAAGATCACGCCACTGCACTCCAGCCTGGGTGACAGAGTGAGACTGTTTCAAACAAAACAAAACAGAAGAAAAGAAACTGGCTCAGGCAGTTACAGAGACCAAGTCCTAAGACCAGCAGTCTGCAGGCTGGAGACTCAGGAGAGCGGACCGTGCAGCCCCAGTCTGAAGACTGGCAGGCTTGAGAGCCAGAAGGAGCCAGTGTTTTAGCTCAGCTCAAAAGCGGAACAAAAAGCAGTGTCTCAGCTCAAAGGTCATCAGGCAGAAGAAACTCTTACATTTTGTTCTATTCAAGCCTTCCACTGGTCGGATGAAGTCCCCCCAGCATATTAGGGAGGGCCATCTGCATTACCCAGTCTACCAATTCCAATGTCCATCTCATTCAGAAACATTCTCACCGAAACTCCCAGTGTCGTGTTTGACTAAATCTCTTGGCAGCCCCTGGCCTAGTCAAGTGGACACATAAAATTCACCATCCCAGATTGCCTCTTTTCCTCTTGATTTCCTCAGATTACACAAACACATAAAGTTATTTACAGCGGAATTTTGCTGAAGATTTAGGAATATGGCATAGCAACAGCTTAAAATAGAATATTAGTCATCATTTCCTGGAAGTTTCTCCACCCTCCCATTCACATACACACACCTTAAGTCAATTCCTGAATCAGACCGCTCCTGGAACATCAGAATTCCCCTTGCCTTATCAGGTATAGAATTGTTGCTGTCTCATCAATAAAAAGATTGACCCCAGGCATTTCTTTGAATTAATTAATTTAGAGACGGAGTCTTACTTTATCACCCAGGCTAAAGAGCAGTGGTGTGATTTTGGCTCACAGCAACCTCCACCTCCCAGGTTCAAGCAATTCTCTCACCTCAGCCTCCTGAGTAGCCGAGAACACCCAGCTAATTTTTTCTGTTTTTTTGGTGGAGATGGAGTTTTGCCATGTTGCCCAGCTCTCAAACTCCTGAGCTCAAATGCGTCGCCTGCCTTGGCCTCCCCAAGTGCTGAGATTACCAGCATGAGGTATTTCTTTTCATATCCAAACGCTCATCAAGGTGCTCTGCGGCCTCTCGGGGTCACCACCCTTTAGCGATATACGGAATGTGCAGAGGCCTTGCAATTGCAGCCTGTCTTCAATGTGATCAGGTTGGAAGCAGGGTTGTTTTTCAAGGTCCTTGATGTGTCAGTTTATGGAATGGGAATTGCTGAGGGCAACAGATGACAGTTACCCCCATATTCTGAGGAAAAGCTCCTAGACTAGCCCGTGAAGGACTTGGTAAGAAGTGGTGACCCACCTCCAGGCTGAGGACGAGAAGGCTGGAGAGTCATTGAAGGGGAGAGGCCCTGAAGGAAATTCACAAGAGTCACTGTGCTCTTGGCTCCCCCGCTCTCAAAGGGTGCATCCCCTAAGCCCAGTGAGAGGCTCCAGGAGAACCCTTCTTGGGGAGACTGCAGAGGTTTACAAAAGGAAGACACTTACGGTTTACTTCTCAGTTGGACACTTGCTGAGCGCCCAAAACTCACAGGCCATGCAGCTGCCGTCGGAGTGGGGGGTGACAGTTTTCTGGAGAGGCTGTCTTGCATGCCTGCCATGTGGGCGGGTAGAGGCCAAAGGTGCCTCTTGCCCAGAGGTGACCGAAGGTGGATGCAGGCTGGAGCTGCCGCAGCGCCTGGCAGGATGACGGGAAGCCTCTGGGTCACTCGCGGCTGCGCGATAGTGCGCGAAGCTTCCCACAAGTCAAGCGTATGTTGTGGAAATGAGTGCAGCCCAGGTGCGAGCTGGTTTAAAAGGGCCTTGTTGCAGATGGCTGCCTGCTCAGGTGAAGGCATTCCTGATCGAAGGAGGACATAGGGTAACTCCAAGGGGTTTTACCAGTATTCAGCGGGAGAATGTCTTGCTCAGATCAAAGTAGCTAAGGGGGATCGTGGAACATTCCCCAAACATGCCAAACAGCCAATATGTGGACACCTGCCATAACGGAAGACACTTAGGGACCTCTTTCTACCATGACACAAATTATTAAATGTTTTTAATCCCTCTTCTTCCAATCCCCCCACCTCTGAGCCCCTGCAGGAGCCAGCAGGAATAGGGAGAGATGGAAGAAGTGGAGAAAAAAGCAGGTGAAAGAGAGGGAATAGCTCATGTCCCTATTCCCCTCTGTAGGCACTCAGAAAGAAGTGGGTAAGAGCAGCGGTGTGCAGCTAAACTGGATTGGAAGTGGGGGTGGGGTGGGGAGGGGCCTGCTGGCAGTATCTGTGGATGCCCATGGTATAAATTCTCCCATCATGACTGATTTCAGCTGCAATTGTTACTCAAGCAGCTTGTAAAATTCGTGTCTATTTAACACTGGTTTTCACCAGCTGGTCCCAGGCAGCTCATCACGGGCAGAAGGCTGAGTCAACAAAAAGGGTTTAAGGCAGCACAGAGTCCAGGTGTGGCTCCCACCTGTAATCCCAGCACTTTGTGAAGCCATGGTGGGCAGATCGCTCGAGCCCAGGAGTTCAAGGCCAGCCAGGGCAACATGGAAAAACCCCATCTCGACAAAAAATACAAAAACTAGCTGGATGTGGCTGCACCCGTCTATAGTTCCAGCTAGAAGCTGACGTGGGAGGATCACCTTAGCTCAGGGACGTCAGGGCTGCAGGGAGCTGTGATTGTATCACTACACTCCAGCCTGGGTGACAGAGCAACATCCTAAGTAAAATATATATATATATATACACACACAAAAAGACAGCATGGCGAAAAAAAGATAAAACTCTTTGCCAATTTGTACCTTTCAAGATCAGCACATTCAACCAACCAATTACACAGTGGAAAGAAGGAATGTAAGGACTCCCTTGGAAAGAAAGAATTAAGCTGTTAAAATGAAATTCGACTTATTGGTATCTTTCAAATAATGATTTCTCCTTCATATTCCAGAGGGAAAACACTCAATATTTGGCTGAATAATGACTCAATGTTGGGGATGAGGAATGCTTTCTTAAAACACCAAAGGAAAAATCATCAAAATTGGTTGATATGCCTACATGCAATTACTGAAATTCTATACAATATTGACAGTAAATAAACTGAGGAAATGAGTTTAAAATACATATCCCAGAAAAGAAATTATTATCTTTGGATTGCATAGTCATCTTCTGTTTGCCTCCAGATCAGTTCTACAGCCTTCCCCGCCCTGTTTAAGGCCCAAGAGGCCGACGTGTCCAGCAGCTGTTCCCTGGCCTCTGGCTTCCTGTTGGGTTTGGCCATTTGGAGGCACAGTCAACAGATGGGAGGAGGAAGGAAAGCACTGGGTTAGGGAATTCATGCCACTGTCTCCCTTTTCACTGTGTCTCTGCGAGTTGACTGTATCCCCCTAAAGAAGATGAGAGCTTTGGTCCGGAGCCCTTTCTTGGTCCCAGTAACTGCCCTCTCAGTGTCGCCAGGCTTAGGGGTGGTAACTGGTCCCCACTTTTGCAAGCTCAGCGTTATTGCACTACTCCTTGTTGGGGTCCCTAAACTTTATGCACTCAATTGGCAAATGAGCCTGCCATTAAATGCTTTTTTTTTTTTTTTGAAATGGAGTCTTGCTATGTTGCCAGGCTGGAGTGCAATGTTGCAAGCTCGGCTCACTGCAACCTCCGCCTCCCAGGTTCAAGCAATTCTCCTGCCTCAGACTCCCGAGTAGCTGGGATCACAGGTGCGTGCCACCACACCCGGCTAATTTTTTGTATGTTAGCAGAGACGGGTTTCACCATGTTGGCCAAGATGGTCTTGATCTCCTGACCTTGTGATCCACCCGCCTTGGCCTCCCAGAGTGCTCGGATTACAGGCGTGAGACACCGCGCCCAGCCATTAAGTGCTTTTTTTTT
>NW_016107725.1:309260-318733 GCF_001604975.1 Cebus imitator | reverse complement strand
GGCTGGTCTTGAACTCCCGACCTCAGGTGATCCGCACGCCTTGGCCTCCAAAGTGCTTGGATTACAGGCGTGAGCCACCGCGCCCGGCCATTAAATGCTTTTTAACATGCCATCTGTTTCCTGCTGAGATGCTGTTGACGTTTTATATATGAGAGACTCTCACAAAGCAGTAAGGAACAAAAGAAAGGAAAAACAACCAAAAGGGGTCAATTTACATAAGAAAAAATATAAACTGCAAAAGATGTTCAAAAACTAAACCTTGTTGGTAATTATAAAATGCAAATTGAAACAACAGTGCGATGCTATTATCCACCTAGTAAACTAGGAAATATTAAAAACAAACTATGAAAGACAAGAAGAAATGGCTGCTCTTACACAATGAGGCTGGAAGAATAATTTGGTGCAAATTTCCTATAAAGCAATTTAGTATTATGTAAAAGTGACTGCAAAATGTATTCAGACTTTGGCTCCAAAATTCTGTCAAAGAATTTATCTTAAAGAGCTACAGAAATGCACAAGGATTTGTGACAAGGATATTCACTGTAGCATTTTATATGACGGTGAAAACTGTAAAACAATCTCAATAGTCAACAATCAGATATCGGTTAAATGTACCATCACAAAGAAGATGAAAGAAAAAACAAATTGACTAAATAAATTGAGGTATATCCTCCTTCCCAAGATAAAGATTAAAAATGATGATTACAATGTTGATAGTTATTAGAGCTGGGTGACAAGGAATGGTGACCCACTCTATTTTTTGTGCGTACATTTAAGATATTTCCATGATAACAATTTTTTGAAAATTAGAAATAAGCATTTTAGAAAAGACTTAGCATTACCAATCAAGAAGCTTAAAAGAATCATCATTTTTTTGGACCTACTAATTACATACTTATCTGGGAATTTAGCCTAAGGAAATAGAGCGTGGGTATAAAGGTACTCGTTGTGGGCCGGGTGCGGTGGCTCACGCCTGTAATCCCAGCACTTTGGGAGGCCGAGGCAGGTGGATCACGAGGTCAAGAGATCGAGACCATCCTGGTCAGCATGGTGAAACCCCGTCTCTACTAAAAATACAAAAATTAGCTGGGCATGGTGGCGCGTGCCTGTAATCCCAGCTACTCGGGAGGCTGAGGCAGGAGAATTGCTTGAACCCAGGAGGCAGAGGTTGCGGTGAGCTGAGATCGCGCCATTGCACTCCAGCCTGGGTAACAAGAGCGAAAGTCTGACTCAGAAAAAAAAAGAAAAAAAGATACTCGTTGTGGCATTATTTATAATGACAGGTTCAAATGGCCTAAATGTTCATCTACACAGGAATGACCAAATAAATTACAGTCTCATTTGATGAACTAATATACCTCATCAAAATAATATTTACAAAGGGTTTGTAATAACAAACTACTCATTTGTGGAGTCACATGCAGAGGCCCTTTGGTTTCTGAAAGTCATAGACTATTACAGAAAGACCTGAGAGCTCACTGGGCCCAGCACTCCCCACATTAGAGGTGAATTCACACACACACGCACACTAGCCAAGCTCCCACCCCTCCTGCTGTGCCACTGCCCCAGCCTCCAGGCTGCCTCTGTGTCCACTCAAGCCTGCTCCAATCTCAGCTTAGTGGCCACCTGCTCCCGGAAGCTTTCCTCTGGCCTCCCTTGGAAAATCCCTCTGTTTAAGCTCCTTGCAGAGTTGCCACTGTATACTGCGTGTGAGCGGACTTGAGCCCGGCCCTCTTCTTCCATACCCTGCTGCCTCTCCGCTCCACAGTCTTCCTCCTGCATCTCAAAGGCCTGAGGAACTGGCTTGAAGTGGCAAACTCCTCCGTACTGGGCAGCTCCCCTGGTTACATTCCTCTGGGAAATGCAGGCCCACTCCAACTGAGGCCCATTGAGGTGATGTGCTCAAGGCATATATTAATTTTAAAATTAGAAGTAGGAGCCCCTGGCTGGGTGTGGTGACTCACACCTGTAATCCCAGCACTTTGGGAGGCCAAGGTGGGTAGATCACCTGAGGTCAGGAATTCGAGACCAGCCTGACCAACATGGTGAAACCCCGTCTCCACTAAAAATACAGAATTAGCCAGGCATGGTGGTGCATGCCTGTAATCCCGGCTACTCGGGAGGCTGAGATAGGAGAATCGCTTGAATCCGGGAGGTGGAGGTTGCAGTGAGCCAAGATCACCCATTGCACTCCAGCCTGGGAGAACTCCATCTCAAAAAAAGTAGGAGCCCTCAGGGAGTTTTAACTTAGGAGCAAGATCCTAGGGAATTTGTAAGGAAGGTTCTATCCTAAGGGAGGCAGGGACCTCCTTTGCATTAGAATAAGGATCCCTATTGTCTTGTTTCTTCCAGAGGCAGGCATGTAAATCCCAGACCTGGCAGGACTTGTCACCCTGCTGTTTATAGAAGAGGTGAGGCCCAGGGAAATCAAGTATGGCACTCAATGTCATCCAACTTGGGGCTGAGGTGGGGGGCATGGATCAACGGGCCCCAGTGTTTCTAGGCCTATAGCTGAAGCTCTCTCCCACAGAAGAATGCAGGCTGGCCTGAAGAACAGATGCAGGGTAGACCAGATGTCCCCCTGCATTCCTGACATTCCACCAACCACAGCTCTCCTTGGCTGAGAGCTGCCCAGCTCCAGGCTCCCAGTTCATTCAGCTTGGAAACTTCACCTCGGAAACTTCAGCAGACTTCTCTGGAGAAAACAAAAATTGCCCTAGGTCTGCCAGCAAACAGCGCTCGAAGGTTTAAAATTGCAAATTGGGCTGCGCAGATCCAGAATTGGACGCCACGTGCAGGTTGAAATTGATTCAACAAGATCTATGGAGAGTTCACCAAGTGGCCTCAACTGCAGGCTCTGGTTTTTCCAGATGCTGGATCAAGGGGTCCAGCATCTCGAGTTTCTGGCTTGTGACACTTGGGTGGAACCTTCTGAAATCTGCCTACCAAACCTTTCCCTTACCAGCCAGCAGCACGGCCAGCCTGCAGTCTCCTGCGGACCCCCTGTACTCTGGCCGTTCTGCCCCTTTCAGGGAAAGCCATCTCACCTGAGAGCAGGCCCTCCGCGATGCAGGTGCCTAAGCGCAGAGCACCAAGGTGGTGGGAACGGCAGATGTTTCTGCCTGGAAGGAAGCTGACCTACTCTGCTCTGGTATACCCTGCACTGGGCAGGTGGCCATTCTCTTTCTGGAACAATCTCTGTGGTCCATGTAGAATTTCATCTCAGCACTCCGAGTGTCAAGCCACAGTGAATACAGCAGCAGTGCCTCCAGAAGAAAACAGCCTGTTGTTCTCTTGCCTCTTCCTAGCTGTGACTCTGGGCGAGGGGATTAACCCCTGCAAGCTTCTGTCTAGTCACCTGAAGCACAAAACACACACATAAATGATGACAGTTAACATGTACTGAAAGCTGTTGGCCGGGCACGGTGGCTCACGCCTGTACTCCTCCTTTGGAAGGGCAAGGTATGAGAATCGCTTGAGCTCAGGAGTTTAGGACCAGCCAAGGCAACATAGTAAGACCCCATCTCTTTACTTTAAAAATAAAATAAATAAAAAAGAAAGCCGTGTTAGGTGCTTCACAGGGACTTGCTCATTTGATCCGTATAATACTTCTCTGAAATGGGAACTTTTATTAGCACGTACAGGCTTAGGTGAGTGAGGTCCTTAAATAGCTTGTCCAAGATGATACAGCTAATAAAATGCAGAGCCCGGAAGTCCAACCCCAGAATTATGTTTTAAAGGGCCTCATATTAAATGTTAACTAATGCCAACCTTGTGAGGTTGTGAAGAGTAATGAGGTCGGACACAGGCTCCCAACTCTTTGGGAGGCCAAGGTGGGAAGATTGCTTGAGCCCAGGAATTCATGGCCAGCCAGGGCAACATAGGGAGACCCCGTCTCGACAAAAAAAAAAAAGATTAGCTGGGTCTGATGGTGTACACCTATCGTCCCAGCTACCCAGGAGATTGAGGTGGGAGGATCGCTTGAGCTTGGAGGTCGAGGCTGCAGTGAGCTGAGATTGTGCCCATGCACTCCAGTGTGGGCAACAGAGAAACACCCTATCTGAAAACAAAATGAGGGTAAATAAAATAAAGCACGTAAAGACCTGCACACACTCAATACTAAAAGACATTGTGTATCTTTAAAAACACAACCTGTAAATACCAAGAGGGCAGGGAGCTTGCCTGCCTTGCTATCTTTATCTCTACTGCCTGCACACTTCCCGAAACTTCCTGGTGGTCAGCACTTATATGGGGAGTGCTTGTACCAACACTTGGCATGTGGGTCTGAGATGAGGTCCAGAGAATGGGAGCAGCCCCCCTCCCAAGCAGATTACGTCAATTTTGGAGCCCACGTGCCTGAGTTTAAATCCTGGGTTTGAGGCTGGGCATGGTGGCTTACGCCTGTAATCCCAGCATTTTGGGGGACCCAGGTGGGCGGATCAGTTGAGGTCAGTAGTTCGAGACCAACCTAGCCAACATAGTGGGACCCTGTCTCCACTAAAAACACAAAAATTAGCCAGGCTTGATGGCTGGCACCTGTAATCCCCGCTACTCAGGAGGCTGAGGCAGGAGAATCGCTGGAACCCAGGAGATGGAGGTTGTAGTGAGCTGAGATCGCGCCACTGACCTCCAGGCTTGGTGACAGAGCAAGACTGCTAAAAAAAAAAAAAAAAAAAAAAAATCCTGGCTTTGTCACTGCCTTGCAGCATGACCTTGGGGAAAACATTGAATGTCTATGTGCCCCAGTTGCCTTGTGTACAAAATGGGGATAACAGTATCTATTGCATAGGGTTGCTTGCTATGAGGGTGAAGGAAATGAATACCATCAGAACAGTACACACAGATGAGATAATACCTTAGATTTCAGAGAGAAGTTCAGAGGGGGAGGTCTATGCAGATTTTCACAGATATTTTGCAAGCACAGACTGAACAGTCTGTTAATTAAAATAACAGCTGAAGAATTCTCACCGAAGCATCAGTGGCAAATTCGATCCCAACCTGGCGGGGAAGCCGCGAGGCAGGCTGGTGGCTGGTCTCTGCTGCCCCCTCGCGGGTACATCCTTTAATTTCTAAATTGACTTTGCTTTCGGAGATGATACCACCAGATAGCTTTGGAGAGAGGTTCTGGCCAAATCACATTCCCAAACTGTGCTTTGGTTGTATGCTGGAGAGAATGAACAATTCTACGTCTCTGAATCGGGGCCTTATGAAGCAGTAAAGGCAAGCGCTGGCCTTGTGATCACCAGCAAGTCCCCTCCCCTCTGGGCTCACTCACCTGTAAACCACCTACTCCTCCACTGAGCGCAGGTGTGAGGCTCACATGCAGTGCATGATGGGAAATGTACTTTCTGACATCAAAAACGTGTCCTTCGTCGTAATTAACATCTTCCGCTCTGCTCCCCGGCCCTAAACCTACTTCTCCGTAGCTAACCCAGCCGCTCCTACTCTTCGAAAGTTTCCCTCTCAGACTTAGTCAAAGAAAATCAGAGTCTGACGGTAGTTACAGCAGTAAGAACAGATTTAAATCAGGAAGTATAGCAGTACAGGGAAAGAGACCTCAATACAGAAGTGGGCTCAATTCTGAATACTGCATGCACAAACAGCTTTCTACTCCAGCCACGGGGCAGGATGGGGGGCAGTAGATGGAAAACAGTGACTAAGAGGAAACATGAGGGGTAGGATCGACGCTGGCTGAACAGACCTAATAGAACCCTTGCTGGAGGCAGGCCTGGGTGATCAGATACCACCTGGGGACAGGGTGGAAGACGGAGAATTTGATCAGATTATAAGCGTGATTAGAAATCAAGCGTAAGAATTTCTCAATAAACTGATTTCACAGGATTCTTGCTAGAACAGGCAACTCAAGCCTCACAAGAACGGACACTTCAAGTCAATGCTTCAAGGGCTTCGAGGAGCCTGACTAGAGCCTGGTCAAGAAGAGGATATTTGTCAGCTTCTATCCCAAAGGGTTCCTACTGCAAATCTATGTGCAGAGCTTGGTCTTTGCCTGTTAGAAAAAAAGGCCTTTCAGCTCCACGCCCTGGCCTCACCCTACCTGGTCAACAAGGCACTCACAGCTTAGCATAGGAAAATGTTTGCCATCAGATTGCAGTCAAGGGCTCCTTTCTATTTTCAGGAGAGAGCATTCACATGCAGAGCCCTAGCAATGACAAAAACCCCTCCTTAGAAACTTCATTTGGGGTCTTCTGAGCCATCTTCTCAAATAGGCCTTGACCTTGGACTGCTGATCTCAGTGTTAGCAACAATCCTAAACCAGTTAATAAGAATCCCCTGCCCCGGTATCTAATGAAGCTCCTCTTAGTAATTCTCCAGCCACTGACCCCTTCACTCTGCCCTTTTGCTATAAATCCCCAGTTGTCTTCACTGTATTCAGAATTGAGTTCAGCTTCTTTCCCTTATTCCAATAGGAGAAAGAAAGTCTTAAAATAATTTTTTTTTTTTCAGCCAGGGCTCACTCTGTCTCCCAGGCTGGAGTGCAGTGACACAACCATAGCTCACGGCAGCCTCGATCTCCCAGGTTCAAGAGATCCTCCCGCTTCAACTCCCTAGCAAACAATAACCAGGGACAAAGGGAAAAGTAGGAGCTGAGACAAATAGGACCACACCTGTAGTCCCAGCTACTTGGGAGGGAGGCTGAGGTAGGAGGATTGATTAAGCCCAGGAGGTGGAGGGTGCAGTGAGACAAGATTGCACAATTGTACTCCAGCCTGGGCAAGAGTGAGATTCTACCTCAAAAAAAAAAAAAAAAAAAAAAAAAAAAGAAAAAAAAAAAAAAAAAAAAAAAAAAAAAAAAAAAAAAAAAGCAAGAAAGAAAAAGAAAAAAAGAAAAGAAATCGACACCAAAGGACTAATCTTAAGAAAAACGGAAAACTGCTCATTTCAATGTTATTGATAATTATGGATAACTAACAATAACTCAAATACAGAAAAAACTAGAGAACACAGATACAGGCACGGAGCTGGGGACTTTACACGTGTGCTTCGTTTCACTCCCTCACATGGATGGATAAGCAGAGATCAGGAGAAGTTAGAGAGGATTAGACCGACTGCAGAAACTTCTTCAAACCAGCCCTAGGGAAAAGCTTACCACAGGGATCCAGAGCTCTCGGAATTCAAGAACAACCTGAATGGCAAAACTTAGGAGGTCAAACACTCAAGGCAAGAGCAGAGACTTCAACACACACTCTTGCAATTCACTGATCAGCTATCAAATCATCCAGTCTCTGGCTGAGAGGATCCGATGTGCCAACCTGGCCAGTGATGACCTGGGTCAGATGCCCACCTCTGGTCCAAAAGACCATGACCATCCAGGTAGGGTAGGAGAGCAGGGCAGGACTGTGCATGTAAACAGGGTAGCCGGAGCCACGGGTGGAAGCTCCTAGAAGGGGATGTGGACAGTGAGGCGGAGATTGGACTCAGGCACATGTGAGTGAGTCATGCCTGGTCCAGCCCTACTGTCTCTACATCAATCTGTTAAGTAGACTTATGGCACAGCAAAAGGATGGGAATATTACACAGCCACTAAAATGCTGAATGCAGAGACCAGGCAGCAGTGTAAAACTTCATTACAATGTAATGCTAGTGGAAAAAACTGTAAACAAAATCCTGTTTCTGCTATGATGACAACTATGTGAATATGATGCTCAGAGGTAATGGTCTCGAAGGGAACCTGGCCAAATGAAAACAGCTTGGACAGCTGGGATGGTGTGTTGGTAGATGAATTTCTTTCATTTATAGAGAACTTTTAACATCACTGTGCTATTATTTTAATAAAAATAAAGATTTCAAGGTAGGTGAATCACTTGAGCCCAGGAGTTTGAGAGCAGCCTGGGCAACATGATGAAACCCCATCTCTACAAAAACAAAAGTCATAAAACTCAGCCGGCTGTGGTGGCGTGCGCCTGTAGTCCCAGCTTCTCGGGAGGCTGAGGTGGGAGGATGGCTTGAGCCTGGGAGGTCGAGGTTGCAGTGAGCCATGATTGCGCCACTGTGGTCCAGCCTTGGCAACAGAGGCCCTGTCTCAAAAAAAGAATAAAATAAATATTTCCGTTCTTACTCTGAACGCAAGAGTAAGATTCAGGGAATATGAACTTTTAAGCACAAGGACATAAATGCCAACCACAGACTGCTGGAGAAGGTGGTGACTCTTCCCCTGGCCCCGCCGGCCCCGCCTCACCGCCTCACCCTAGTCACCCCCTTGACAGATCCTGTCTTTATTTAGAATGCTCATTGTTTATCATGTTTTTTTTTTAAATTTTTTAAATTTTAGTTTCTCGAGACAGAGTCTCACACTGTTACCCAGGCTGTAGTGCAGTGGTGTGACCTCGGCTCGATCTCTGCCTCCTGGGTTCAAGCAATTCTCCTGTTTGGTTTTTTAAAATACTGCATTACAGTATTATTTAATTACCGAGTTTTGTGCTGCCCTTCAAATGGTGTGCCTGAGGCAAGTGCCTCCTGCCCTTGCCCAAAGCCACATACTGCATGACCTTTCCTTCTTCTGCAGCGTTCGGCAGAAAGAAGGGTTATAGAGTGAAGCAAAGAACACCCCAACCTTTCCCTCCCCTGGGGCAGCCAGGAATCCCAGGTCTGCCGCTAACATGGGGGACTCTCTGAAGTCTTGGCAATCATTTTACCTTGTAAGAGCAATATGGTTCCCTCTCCCACTGGGGAGGAGATCCCTGGTCTAGGACACTCAGGAAAGCCACAGGACTCACACACAGCCTTGTCTGAGTCCCTCTCCTTTCCGGTCCAGCCACAGGAAAGCGGAGAGAAGGCAGGACTCCACCCTGGAACTGCAGCTCCTGGGGAAGCCGACAGCGCTCAGATATGGAGGAAAGCAGCCAGGGAGAATTCACCCAGAACACTTACGCAGGCCAAAGTCTGGGAAAAGCTGTGTCTGCTAAGCATGAATGAGAGAGGAAAAAAACAAAGATATGGCTTCTATCCAAATATTTTGGAATTAGAAAACAGCAGCAATAAAAGAATGTAGCACACAAATACAGATAAATAGTCAATCCTGGGGGAAAATATAACCCAAGATGAAGATCCTATTTGGATTTTTTGAGTGACAGAAGTTAGTAAAAACATGAATTTTAATAAAAACAGCTCAAACTGGTTTTATTTTTTAATCTCATTATCTTATCATGAGATAAAAATGGAATATGTAAAAATATAAAATGTACGCCAGGGGCGGTGGCTCACGCCTGTAATCCCAGCAGTTTGGGAGGCCAAGGTGGGAGAATCACCCGAGGTCGGGAGTTCGAGACCACCATGACCAACATGGAGAAACCCCCTCTACTAAAAATACAAAATTACCAGGCATGGTGGTGCATGCTGTACTCCCAGCTACTCAGGAGGCTGAAGGAGGAGAATTGCTTGAACCTGGAAGGCGGAGGAGCTGAGAGCACACCATTGCACTCCAGCCTGGGCAACAAGAGCAAAACTCTATCTCA